>NC_056726.1:362734506-362972759 GCF_019279795.1 Protopterus annectens | reverse complement strand
CTCTTGCTGTGCATGCTGCCTGCTCTGTGTCTCTTTGAAATACCCAGACTCTGCCAAGTTATTCTAATGGGCCTCAGAAACTTCATCAGTAAAAGAAGGAAAATAATTAGTCTCTGTGATAAATGAACCCCCACAATGTAACAATATACAGTGGGACAAAATAAAACCCAGTACAAATGCAAGAAATAATAAAACTTGATATAATCTATACGAAAAGATAATTTTCTAAAACTTGACTATTAATTGAATTGTATTAACCATGACATGGGTGAAATCAAACTAAAAACAATAGGATGTGTAATAAGACAATCTAAATAAAATATGAATTAAAACTTGCAAAAAGCTAGAACTGGTCAAAATAAAATTGCTATAAAATGTAACTGTTGGAAAAGTAACCAGTAAGTAAAAGTTCAATAATTAAAAGCCAAATTTGCAAAATGCTAATATAGAAGAGAATATATATATATATATATATATATATATATATATATATATATATATATATATATATATATATATACAAAGCCTTTCACTCTTGATCCTAAACGGTGAACAGATTTCCACGTGTAGCCGGTGGTGGAGCTAGCTCTAAAAAGAGCTGTTTTAGCCCTGTGGGCAGCTGGAGCTCTATATAGAGCTGTTGCAGATCTCTATGAGCTCTGAGAAGAGCTGTTTTGTGTTTAGAATACCCTTTCGGGCAGATGCGGTAGTTCTAAAAAGAACTGTTTTGTTTGGTTCACCGAAGCTGTGTCTGTGCCTTCGGCTGGTCTTACTGAAGCTGATACAGATTTCTGTGAGCTCTGAGAAGGGCTGATTTGTGTTTTGAATGCCCGTTTGGGTGTTGGTGGTAGCTCTAATAAGACCTTTTTTGTTTTATTCTTCAATGTGTCTCCAGTTGCTCTTACCAGAGCTTTTACAAATCTCTGTGAGCTCTGAGAAGAGCTGTTTGGTGCACTGTGAGCTCTAAGAAGAGCTGTTTGGTGTAAGGTGCAGATCCACGTGAGCTCTGAAAAGAGCTGTTTTGTGTATGGACACAATGGGCTCTGGGAAGAGCTGCTGTTGTGTCCTTTGGTGTTCCGCGGTGGTGTCGATCTCCGTTGTCCTTCTTCTTGAACAGATCTTCGGTTCTTTTGCTATGTGTGAGTCCTAAAGATGACTATTTGTGCACTCCCAAAGCGCTGGTCAGAATGACCTGAGAGCTGTTGCTGTGCTGCTTTTATGCTACTGTGGAGGGGGCGTGGTTGAGAGATGTCCAATGAGAAGTGACTAGTTGGGGGTGTGGCCCTAGTAAGCCTACAAGGTGAAGACGGACCTGTTCGGAAGCATCTCATTCCTCTTATTTAGTTCCTTTTTATTAACCAGCTACTTGTTCATATGTGCCATTCCTAACCTCTAGCAATGTGTTGGAGCCTTTTGCTATGTCACGATTATACCTATGTTTGAAAAAACTGTACTAAAACTTAAATTTAAATATATATATATATATATATATATATATATATATATATATATATATATATAGTAACAGGTTAAACAATTCTAACCAATAAACTATATATGTGTACAACTCAATGAACAAATGCCTAAAAAGTCCTATTTTACAGAATGTAGGTTAAAATATGCAATAAAATTATAGTCCAAGTGCAGACCTGAACTGAAGAAGAGGATAAAAATAGCATCGCTGTCCCATTAAGAAAAAACTTGGTAATTAAGTCCATAATAATGAGTTCTAAATATTGTACAGAAACTTTAAAACTGGCATGTCTAATCTGTAACAGAGTAATTAGAACTGAAAAGCAAACCAAAACAAGCAATGTTAACATATTTAAGTATATAGTACCAACAGATATATAGGACTACTCCAACAGTTGTTAATGTCTAACTTGCTTTAATGGGGCTTAAGGGAATCCAGGCAGCTAATTACACAAACATTTAAAAGGTAGACTGTGGAAGACGGAAGGTAAGGCCACTCCAAATGGCAGAAAAATTGCCAGGACAAACGTAACTAGGGCAGGCCAGTATCACACACCTCCAGGAACAAAAACCCCACAACCCGTGCAATAGAGTTACAATAATAAGCTCAGTGCTTTGTAGTAACAGGACATTATGATGATAAAGTGGGGCAGAAAAGCAGATCTTGGTCAGAGCTTGTGCGGTTTAACTACACCAGCGAATATCTAGCTGACGGCTGTAGTCCTTCAACAATAAGATTTACCATATCTAGCAGAAGTGGCTTATTACAGGCAAAGGGACTATTCTTCACACATAAACAAGTACTGACAGCTTCAGCTGAAGCCCCCACACAAGATTAAAGACACACCTACCTCTCCCTCGTACGCTCGGCTCGTCCCAAGTCCAGACGGCTTCTGGAATTCAAATTCTGCGTGCGAATGTGGAAGATGAAGACGTAAATCATCTGTCACATCGCAGCACGTATGGAGAAGATGAAAACAGGTTGCAAGTACCTGTTCCATTTGTATGACTGGACGCAAAGGGCGTACTTAAAGAAGAACGCCCTTAAAAAAATTTTTTTTTTAAATTATAAGTAAATTAATCTCCCGGCCAGCCGATTCCAGGAGGGTGCAAGTGCACCCCCTTGCACCTGCCTGTGGGCGTCCATGGTGCTGCGGTATAGCAGGATAAAGCCATGACTACTGCCTAGGTAACCCAGGTAAAATAAGCAGTTTGTATATTTGAGGTACTGGCAAGGCCAGTTGATAGTGCCCTTCATAGGAGAAGGAGGGAAGTGTACACTCTTGGTCACACTATTGTGGTTTGATTTCCTTGGTGGAGAGTGGGTAATCAACCACAAGGTACTACCAACGGATGGAAGAGGTGCCCTGCTGATGTCAGCCCCTTGTGGAAGTGAGGGATTGTTCATTACTGATGCCCATTGCAAGTCTCACCCTTGAGATGGTACAGAGTATTTTCAGGGGTGGTGACAAATAGAAGAAAACAGTCCTTGGCTGCACTATGATGCTACCCCAGAGTCCTTGATCTTCTCACCATCCCTTGGCATTGGTCAGGTGTAGCCTAGAGGAGGTTAAGGTGCTCACTGCCATGTGATATTATTGCAGCATAACAGGGAGTGAGCGCTCACGTGTGTATGTTTACTCTGTGTGTGTATCACTGTGAGTAAGTGCTCACATTATAAGGAGTATATGCTCACTGCTGTGTGAGATTACTTATTTACTACCCATGTCGCTGAGTGCTCCTGAGAAAGTGTGGTAGTAGGGCACCGTTAGTGCCATCATATTGCATTGTTATCTCTACAGTACTGCTGCACTTCAGCATGAGGGTATAGTTACTGCAGTCCCATGTGATGGTAGCTATTCATTAATATGAAGTAATTTGATACTGATAGTACCACCATGCTATTATGTGATAGAGGAGTAACTTATCCCATAGTACTACTGCACTTCAGCATGAGGGTGTAGGTACTACAGTCCCATGTGATGGTAACTATTCATTAATATGAAGCAATGTGATACTGATAATACTACCACACTCTTGGGTGACAGTGAAGTAAGTTATCTAATCGTACTACTGCATTTCAGTTTAAGGTTGCAGCTTCCACACCTTCCATGAGCATAGCTATTCTGCATTATGCAACACTAGGTGCAGACAGCTAACAATGAATAGATGTTTGACTGCAAAGAGATAGTTCTAGAATGATGTAAGCCAATTTTTGATTATTTCAACTGTGCATTTTGGGACTGGAGAAGTCAGCCTACTTCTACACAGTGGATATTTTTTTCTGTACTGATAGGCCCAATGTAATTTTGTGAGATTTAATTGAGACTCAGAGATACTTCTGCCATGTGAATGAGGCTCACTGAGGCAGCCAGAGGATCCCTGTCCTATAATTTTGATTATAAATATGCTACAAGGTCCCTGCAAACTAGAAAGCCAACTACATTGAAGTAAGATACTGCACATCAGCCTGTGAGGGAAGGGTGTCAGCATGAAGCAGTAAACCAGAGCGTGACTGCAGTTAAGATGTGTGTGAGAAAAAACATGACTAAAGAAAGAATTGTGAGAAGGCAGTGGGGAAGAGACGCTCCAGGAAACAGAATGCTGGATTGGGGAAGGAGCAGAAATGTCAGGATGGGCATGGTATACAACTAAGTTATTCATCTTAGGTTCCATTTCATCTAAGGCTAGTCCTGCACATACAGTGCTATTTTTTATCTGGATTTAAAACAATACAAATTGTTTCTGAGATGGGGTGCATATATTTTATATGACAGTGTCTAAAGCTGGATTTTTGCATAAATGTCACCTTCAAGTGTACCATTTTTCAGAAAAAATTTTCATTTTCAACTCAAAAGATCACAGGTTTGTGCTGTGTTCGCTTTTAAGTATCGCTCAGCAACAACACCGACAAATAAATTTAACCTAACATGCAAAGGGATTTCAAGATTTTGTTACTTGCAGGCCACTACCTGGGTATACGAGTCTTAATGAAGTTCTAAATTTCTGTATACCTCTTTAAAGTCATCTTGCCCGTGTAAGATCAACTAATATGTTTCAACTCAGATTTAAATCAAGACAAGTAATCTCCAAATAATGGCCGATTGGCTTTGTGTCTATACGGATTGCAAATGTTTTGTTTTTATTTTGTCTGCATCTCTGCTAGTTCTTTTCCCATCATCCAGCCATTCAACCCTTTATAAAAAGCTATAATAAAATATCAAAGCAATATTTATTGGTCTCAGTAATTCTGGAATGTCAAGGGAACTGAAACTTAAAAACATTTTACACCAACTATATCAATATTTAATCTTTTGCATTCCCAGTTATTGCCCTAGGAGGGATTTGTCTCAGAATGCATCCATAGAGGGTTGCATTTTAATTTGTTTGTTGTGTCAGTGTCACTTAAGTTCTCAGGCTACATGGCTAGCATCTGCCAGGTAGTGTGCTAAGATGAATTAGGAGACATGTTTACAGTAAAGTAATTTTGTTAAATCCCAAAACAGAAGTTATAACGGGAATACAGTTCTAGAACTGTCGGGATGGTTATAATAGTTTTATGATTGTAGTGAATGCTACTAATGATGCTTTTTATTCTTTATTTGACTTGTATTGGCAGAGTTCTTACCATTTTATGTTTATCTGCTTACCGGAATTGTTCCCTTTCAGTACTCAGAGCTGCTATTACTAAAATGTTTGATGCATAGCTAAATATGCTTGGTGTGATGTTACACTGTAATATAATTTCTAAACTAATATGGACTATCCCATTTTCAAGGTGGCAATAAGAACATTTATGCTGGTGTTATATAAGTAAAGCCAGACTGTATACTCCTTGTGTCAGTCCTTCCTCATACTATTTGTATCACAGCTCTAATGTTTATATGTGTTAAAGTTACATCATAGCAAGTCTTCTTATCTGGTGTTCCCAGTTACTTCTCTTCATTTTTCTGCTTTTAGTATTTTATTTATTTATTTTTATTTTACATTTGTTGACGGGGATAGTCCGACTGGATGCATGTCCATTTTCAGCGGAGGCCCGGGGAGAAAAGCTCCAAGGGTAAGCAGATACAGCATTACATATTACAAACAGACTATTTACGGAGATTACATAAGTAAGCAAGTTAAACAAGTTCCACAGGTTACAACTATTATTGTTCATTTACAGTTTATATGTGATATCACTGTTATTCATTTCTCCTTTAAGTATAGACACAGCACTTCTCTTTTTTACACATTCTGAACCATTTCATGACTTATTCCACTTGCTAGCCTAAGGAAATTAACATTGTTTACATGACCTGAGATATTACTGTGACTCATTAGTGTATCTTTATTCTCTCTTTTTTCAGGCCTATAATTCGGAAACTGTTCTCTGTTTCTTTTACTATCTTATGGTTATAACTTTTCACCAGCATGGAAATGTGCAAACTAGGGACAGTCTTACCTCGTAATGATTGCAACACTCTTCCTCAACACATACACCTCCACTACAGTGATATGGAAGGCAGCTGGTGTGGCTCTAACTATATTGTCTCAGATGGCTTAGAGGGAACTTGATGCTGTACTGGTAGATAACAGAAAGGTTCTGTAAAAACCTCTGGTGTTCCCCTTCCACTTTTAATATGGGAAACTATCCTTTTTGGGTCTAATTATAGGCATAGATGACAGCAGCACATGGTTGGTAGGCAACCTGCATTTTTTAAAATTTTTTTTTATTTTATTGAAATTTGATTACGAAGTAAATGGGTTGGCCCTGACACAGTTTTCAGACATGGCCCAGGCCCTAGAGGAAACAGTAAAACTGAAAACAGTAGATTACATTACATGACTGGTAGTTATACAATGCTGTACAAAAGAAACAGCACAGATAGTGAGTTATACAATGCTAGATAAAATACACTCTACAGAGAATCAGTACATGAATGTTAGTTATACAATACTTGACATAAAGGAACAGCTGAGAATCAGTACAATAGGGTGTAGCTAGGAAGTAGTGTGCAGTATTGTGCAGTTGAACGGCAGCAAGAAGTTATTTACAGTATTTACATCATTATCTTACTAATGCAGCCTTGAGTTATCAAACTTTGTTTCGATGAAAGGGGTGAGAACAGGATGGTGCCTGACCTGTGTCCATACTTCTCGCATTTTAAGCACAAGAAGTCTAGACAAAGCCAAAAATAAAGGGGGAACAAAAGCACAAAATCAGGAGCAAACTAAATATTGTGCTTATAAAGTTAAAAAGTTGCTAGAAAAGTAGGTTTTCCATTAGCATGCATTTGCTGAAGACTATGAAGTCAGAAACTCAAGGATATATCATTATTTAGTGAAATCAATTCTCAATGATTTGACGGAAAACCACAAATTTTATGAAGAACAGACCAAAAATATGAGGCAAACATTGTGTTGTTCTGCAAAAATCTGGAAAGCTGAGCTGTATCCCTATGTCTCCGAAACAATTACAAGCTCCTTTAGTTTTATTTTGAATTTTTTTTAGATCTAACTTCTACGGGAAGGTGGTTCCAGGTAGCTGGGGCAATTTATATGAATGATGTTTCACCTGTGATAGATCTGAAATGTAATCTTATTAGAAGTAGTCCCTTTTTTTGTGTGTTCATAGGTTCATACTAGCTATCTACCCTAGGGCATTTATAAGCCTAGCCAGAGTGTGTTTGGTTTTCGCCACCCATTTTAAATTAATTTTGCTATGCCCTTTTTTGAGGTTAGTATACTGTGCCTCTGTCTAACAGTGACACAGAAGTGATACCCGGGGTAAACCTACGATCTCCCATCCACTCATCAAGATTCCTCTTGAAGAGAGTCAATGAGGGACTCTGCCTAACCTGGACTGGGATTTTATTCCAGAGTGAAGGGAGCCTCTGGGTTATGAATCTGTCCCTCCAGCATGTCCTATTTATTTCAGTGCTGAGGTTCAAGTCTCTCAAGCACGTAGCTCGATGGGATTTGGATTTTGAGGTGCAGCATGTCCATTAATTCGGGTTGGACATGGCTTTATCGTCAGGCACAGATCGCCTCTGAGCAGGCGGTATGCCACTGAGTAGAGCTGGAGTTTCTTTAACCGGGCAGCATATGGCATCTGTTTGAGCCCTTTGATCCTCTTGGTGAAGTACTTTTGGGGTTTTTCCAGTTGCTGCAGGTGTCTGGTAAGGTACATCCCAAAAGGGGCATTGTACTCAATTATGGGCCTGATGAGGGATGAATAAAGAGGCACGATGACCTCCCCTGATCTAGATGTGAATCCCTTCATGATTAGGTGGGCTATATAAAATGTTTTTCTAACCACTTCGGCCACGTGGTTGTCAAATGAGAGATTGCTATCAACTTGGGTCCCCAGGTCCCTAATTACTTCTTCTGTATTTAATGGATTACCACCTATGTGGTAATTTGTGGGCACTTTGTTTTTGCCAAAGGGGATGACTATACACTTTTTGGCGTTTAGCTTGAGGCCATGGCTCTGGCACCAGTTGTCTGTTTCTATGAGGCCCTTTTGGAGGATGCTTGTTTCGGCTGGAGAGTCGATTATGGTGCCCGGTTTGCAGTCATCTGCGAACTTGGTCAGCCACAGTCCTTCCATGTTGGCCTGTACCTCCGAGAAATATATACCGAACAAGAGAGGTCCCAGGACTGAGCCTTGTAGGATGCCACGTTTAACTGGTTTGAAGTCTGACATGGCTCCAGCAATTCTAACCATGTGGGTTCTGTCCTTGAGCCAGTTTGCAACCCATCTAGTGACATAGGGGTTTATATTTAAGCTGGTGAGCTTATCTATAATGCCCGAGTGGGGTATTGTATCGAAGGCTTTTGCGAGGTCCAGGTAGGCTGTGTTTACCACCTTCAACTCGTCAATGGCCTTGGTGACTGTTTCAAAGAAATCAACCAGGTTTAAGAGGCAGGATCTGCCCTTAACAAAGCCAAACTGGGTAGGAACAAGTGTCTGTACGTCCCCAATATCTTTATTTATGAGGTCCATGATGATCCTTTCCATAGCTTTGCAGACCAAGCTAGTCAGGCTTATGGGGCGATAGTTTCCAGGATCCATTGAGGCACCACCTTTGTGGAGAGGGACCACTGTTGCTGTACGCCACTCTTTGGGTACATATCCTGTAGTAAGGCTGAGATTGTACAGTAGTTTTATGTTTGGGTTTAGCTCTTCTTGGAATTCATGTAGGACGCAGCCCGGGACACCGTCTGGTCCCATTGATGCTGTGTTTTTTGCTTTGGAGAAGGCGGCTCTTACCTGAGCATCTGAGATGTCAGGGGGGCAGCACTCTGCTGGGATAGATATTTGCCCTTTTGGTGGGGGGGGGGGTGAGAGGTTTGCGCTGAACCTGTCAGCTAGGATGTTGGCAATGTCTGTGGGTTCGGTGTATTTTTTGTCATTTTGGACTAATTCTGAGCATATCTGGGAATTCCCACCCAGGTTCCTAACATAACCGAAGAAAGCCTTGTGATTATCCTTAATGTCCTGTGCAATTTTTCTCTCAAAGCTGGAGTGAGACGATTTTATGAGTGCCCGTAATTTTTTGCTAATACTGATCAGAGATGCCTTCCCTTTTTGGGATTTTGCTCTATCATGTAGTAGCTTCCTCCTTCTATTGTATAGTTTGTTTATGGCTGGGGTCCACCAGACAGGACATCTGCCTTTGGAGGATTGGGTCTTGGTTTTATTTGGGATTGCATGATCCATGCATTCCTGAAGGTGTTCATACAATGCGTTTATAAAGGATTCTGCGGTCTGGGCCATATTTTCCACAGGCCCGGGGGCTTTGAAGGATTCCACCTCAGTTTTGAGGAGTGTGAAATCTGCTTTAGAGAAGTTTTTCACTGTGGTTTTCTGGGCAGGGGGTGGGGTTGGGATGTGAATATCCAGTGAGATTAGTTTATGGTCTGATCTTACCAGTGAGGGATACACTTCTGATCTGGAGCATAGAGTCCCCATGTTGGTGATGATCAGGTCCAGTATGATTTCCCCTCTTGTGGGAGTGGTAACAAGTTGTTCCATAGCATTTGAGTTTATAAATTCTAGGAACCTTTGGGCTAGTTTGTTGGAGCTAGAGTAATACTCCCAGTCTATGTTTGGGTAGTTGAAGTCATCCAATATAATGGTGTTTGGAGAGACCTTCATATTTTCCGGTGTTCTCAGGAAGGCCAAGTGGGGTTCCTGGGTTTGAGAGGGTGGTCTGTAGCAGGCTATAAACTGGAAGGCAGTTTTACCCACTGTTAGTTGCACATGGATAGTCTCTGATGCTTCATGCTGTGCCACCAACCTGGAGGTGTGGGTATCTTTGACGAATATTGATACTCCCTCTCCTTTTGTGGTTCGGTCCAAGTTTTGGGGCCGAAAAGCATGGTATGAGCTATAACCAGGTAGTGCTGGGGTGCTCTCGGGAGCCTTGAACCAGGTTTCTGTTACTGCACAGATATCGATGTTCTCCATGCTAAGGAGAGTTTTGAGTGCGTGCATCTTGAGGTTTAGACTTCTGGCGTTGAGTAGCATTACTCTTAGTTTCTTATCCCTTGTGATACCTATGGAGGTGGGTTTGTCTTTTGAGCCTTGCCTAAAAAAGGCACTATGGGGGTAGCAAGAGCCTTTGCCAATATACGAAAGCCCAGGGGTGACAGGTGCTAGCCATCATTAGCGAAGCATCGTGGCTTGTTGAACATGTCATCCCAGGCTGACAGGCATTGGATCCCCTTTGAATGACACCAATACTGAAGCCAATTGTTGAAATTGATCATCTTGTCTTCATATAGTGGCATCATTCTTGGTGAGGGTAAGATGCTACTCAAGGTCAGGGTCATACCGGCTTGGGCTATATGCTCAGAGAGCTCCTCTATGTCTCTTTTCATGTAGTCCAGGGAGGTACATCTCAGGTCATTCACACCAGCATGGACAATGACTGAGTCATATTTGTACTTGCCTTGGAGTGACCTGAGTGCTTGTGTTATGTGGCGGATCCTAGCGCCCGACAGGCAGCTCACCGTGACCTTCTCCTTATTCAGCTTGGTGAGTGGGACGTCAGTGTGCCTGATGATAGAGTCACCTATTACAAGTGTATCAGGTGTGTTGTTTAGCCTTAAGGGCTGTGACTGTTCGGCACACTGGCTTTGTGAGCTATGTGTTGCACATGTTTTGTTTTAGGGTAGCGGTTGCTTGGGTGTCTGCTTTGGAGGTCTTTGCTGTTTAGGCAGATTTTTATTTAGAGCCTCCAAGTATGTTTTTGTGTGTTTATGTGTTTGCTTTGCTGTCGTGGTAGGTCTATGTGAGACTGGAATTGTAGTGAGTGTGGTTTCCTTCTCCTCCTGACTGGTTACGCCAGTACTGAGTTGAGAGAGCTTAGCCTCCAGTTTGGCTATATGGTTGCATCTCTCACATGTGTTGGAGTTTGTTGGGAGGAGGAGAGGTTGTCTGTGTACATGAGGCAGTTGTAACATTGCCTCAAGATTCCCAGATTCACCAGCTGGACCGGAGAGGAGATTGACAACTGACCTTTGGACATGCTAGAATAGTATTGGGAATTCCTTTATAATTGAAAAAAGGGGTCAATGGGGAACAAGGTACTCAAGGGGAGTTTGTGAGGGTGTAGTGCTTTTAATTTTTTAGTGCTGACTTAGTGAGCAAGTGTCAGGTAACTTAAATGCAATGTGTTACAGGTAACTTAAGTGCAAAAATGACAAACAGTAACTTTCTTCAAGTGAAACAAGGAAATAAGTACAGTAAGCAATGCAGATATCACTAGGGATCCACAGAAGCGCTGAAAAGCCGTGTTTTAGGTGGAATTAGCATTTCAGGGAAATAACAAGCAAACAAACAACAAGCATAGAAACAAAGCTAGATTCAGCAGGCCTGGATCTAGTCTATGCTACAGCAAACAAGGTGTACCAATTTCAGTAAGAAGCAGTTCAAATATGCAGGCACTATAAGCCTTTAACCAGAAATTCCAAGCACAGAAGGGCAGAGTCCAGCCTCTCCTCCCACAAGAGTGCAGACCACGAACCCTCTTAATGTAAAATAACTGGCCTGAAGCCCAAGTGCTTAAACCAGAACTAATACCATTTTAGAATAACAGACACTGAGCCCTCAATCAACAGTTCCCAACTTAGAAGGATGTAAGCTACCTGTTCTGCCACCACAGTGCAGGCCACAAACCTTCCTAATGTAAAACAACTGGTCTGAAGCCTAAGTGCTTAATCCAAAAGACTTAGAATGATAGCTACACTTTAATCAAGTTACTACCAAGCAGTAATAAATACAATTGAATACTTTAAAGAATGCCTGGATTAGTGCTCAAGTTATACAAACAAAGGTAGATTCAGCAGGCCTGGATCTAGTCTATGCTACAGCAAACAAGGTGTACCAATTTCAGTAAGAAGCAGTTCAAATATGCAGGCACTATAAGCCTTTAACCAGAAATTCCCAGCTCAGAAGGGCAGAGTCCAGCCTCTCCTCCCACAAGAGTGCAGACCACGAACCCTCTTAATGTAAAATAACTGGCCTGAAGCCCAAGTGCTTAAACCAGAATTAATACACTTTTAGAATAACAGACACTGAGCCCTCAATCAGCAGTTCCCAACTTAGAAGGATGTAAGCTACCTGTTCTGCCACTACAGTGCAGACCACAAACCTTCTTAATGTAACACAACTGGTCTGAAGCCCAAGTGCTTAAACTAAAAGGCTTAGAATGAGTTACACCAAGCAGTAATAAATACAATTGAGTACTTTTAAGATGACGCAAAAGCAAAATAAAGTAGGAAGAAACACAAATACAGTAAAAGTAGTTATGTTATGAAATGTATAGGAAGCGCCTCTTACTAGCAGGTGGGTTTTCAGAGGTGGCTGTGACCAGGTGTGAAGATTTTAAAAAAGTATTGTACTGAGCATCTGCAATGCTCTTTCAACTGAAATTCAGTTGAGATGATTAAGGAGGTCACACTACTGTGAATCTGGCCATCCGGGAAGGGAAAGTGACAGAGCCTGTTCTCTACTGCTTGATGTTTTTGAGTATTTGTGCTGGAGTGGAGTCTTTAGTGGCAATGCATATTCCAGTTTAGGAAGTAATACATTTTTGGCAATGAACTATCTTACTTTCAGTGATAGATGCTGGAATATTTTCCTACAAAGTTTCAGTTATGCTGGCATTGTGTTTATTGTATGATCAGTGTGAGAACCTCTTGATACTTCTGCAATGTCACAATAGGTATTACATTTTTGAGGTTATCCTTAATTTGTAGTTCAGGAAGATCTGAGATTCTTTGTGTGGTACCAAACAACATGCAACACGCAACTGGATTTTATGGAGTGTCATTAATTTATTGCTATTTATTCAGTTGCAAAGTGGTAGAAATGTGTGTTGTATGTTTTGTTGTAGCTGGGGTAGAATTTGCCTGGAATAGAGAAGAAAGAAGTTATCTGCATACATGACAAAATACATTTTTGGAAGAACTGTTATTAGATCATTTAGAATGACAAAAAGTATGGGGGGGGTCTAGCGCTCATCCTTGTGGTACATTAACATTTAAGGTACCAGTATTAGAGACGGTATTATTGCTATAACTGTTAAACCATTGCAATGTATTACTTCTAAAATGAAGTCTAATTACCTTGTCTCTCAGCAGGAGATGGTTCACTTTTTCGAATGTTGTAGTCATGTCAATAAATAATCCACTAGTGAGGAGTCTGTCATTTATGTTATTATAGATTGTATTAGCAACTGTGCATAGGGTTGTCATTGTGCTGAAAGCATTACAGAACTCATGTCATTTGTCACATAGTAGACCATATGAATCTATATGTGAAAAAATCTGTTTATAAAGGAGTTTTTCCAAATATTTTGGTGGTGGTGGGCTTAGATTTGATATGGGTCGATAATCTGGGCAAGTCTTGGGCCAAGCAAGAAATCTACACTATGTATTTTCTCCAACAAAGTATATCTTGGCTTATCTAGTGTATTTTCATATATGCCACTTCCTCTCATGATATGTTGTTAATCCAGGAAAGTATCCCTGGAGCACCTACCACATGCTGTCCCATTTGTGACATACTGCCCTTTGCTATACATACTTGGACATTTTAAGCTGAAGTCTACCCTCTGCTAAAGATCAGTCATGTCCTGCCATCCTTAGTCCTCAGCTGCTGACCCTTTTATCTAGTAAATGGACTTATAGTTAAGCTCTATAGTTTGCCCATATGAATGACGCAGCATTACTTCTAAGATGGAATGGCTAGAAAACCAAGTTTCTCAACATTACAAAATCAACACTGAAGACAATTGGAAACAATAATTCTCATCAGATGTAATGACTAAAGTAGTTATTTGATGATTATCAGAACCTGTTTGATGAAACATGAATTACACAACCAGATTAATCAATTCCTTTGTTTCTTCATAACAATATTAATAAAAGAGCAGGTTACAAAATAGAGTATATAAATAAAATTCTCCTTGCCTCCAAATTGTTCAGTCTTGAAGTTAGCATACTTAGACATGTGGGGTTATGGGTGATATGGGGGGGGGGACCAAGTGTAAACATGCTGCATTTTGTCATAGTCAGTAATGTACAACATGAAGTATTCATTTTTATGGATGAAGTTAGTTTTATTGAATTCTGATTTCACAATTAGCAATATATTTGAATTAACAGCTACATGGTATTATGAGTAGAGTAGCCAAGGGTTAGTTTCTAAGAACCAGTGGGGGTAGTTCTGTGGCAGTGAAATAATCTGCTGCTATATACTGAAAGTAGACCTTTTTAACTGAATTACTATGTATTTTCTATTGTTTCTTTCGATTTCCCCACTGGGATAAAAAGTATGAAGCAGCTTGCTTGTTGTCTTAATTTACAGGCTTTACTAGTCTGTGCACAGAACACATGGTCTAAAATTACTAAATGTGGCATTTTGAACTGATTTCTCATCTATGGAGCAGGTAAGTGCTGTTTTTTGTTGCACTTAATAGTTCTCTAGTGAATTACAGAGTTTAAGTGCTATTTTATTCAGTTTTATTGTACGTTTTTACTGTTTGGTTAAAAAAATGTTCTTTTGTGTTTATATAGTGGTCTGGCTGTTAATGCATTGCTAAAGTGTTTTGTGTATCTGATTTAGTGTTTCCCTCTTCCTTTATTAAATGTTGCTGCTGCCTTATGTTTTTCAGCTAGTGTTTTGTCAAGGGTTAGCTTCTCAGAACCAGTGGTAATAGTTCTGTGGCAGAGAAATAAACTGATGCTATATTTCTGGAAGTAGGCCTTTTTGGCTGAATTCTTATTTTTCTTTTGGCTCTTTCAATTTCCCCACTGGGATAAAATGCATGAGGCAGCACTGTATAGATGCAGTCACTCAGAACCTTAGCTTTCTCTGTCTAATTCAGTCACTTAGAACCTTAGCTTTCTCTGTCTTACTCAATAAATTCCTT
This sequence comes from Protopterus annectens, assembly GCF_019279795.1. Lineage (NCBI taxonomy): Eukaryota > Metazoa > Chordata > Ceratodontiformes > Protopteridae > Protopterus > Protopterus annectens. The sequence continues at coordinate 362,957,856 of NC_056726.1, read as the reverse complement.
GTGTACTTAATAGTCAGTAGTTGCACAATGAGCCCCTGGCTTGCACAAAGATGTGTCCTGCTATTTGTTTGTAGATTTACATTGTTTATTTTAGACATGTAGTACTCCAGTTAATCATATCCTAACCTCTTGGTGCTTCTACCCCCTTCAGCCCATATTAATAAACAACTGGAATCATGGATTTGTGCTTCCAATTGTCTCTGTGGGCATCCTGAGACAAAGCAGTAATTGCCTCATGTTTATTAACAAATACGTACTACTTAAACAAATTGAAACAGTGTCCCAGAGAGCAAAGCTCTCACACTTCTTCTTCTTTCGGCTGTTCCCGTTAGGGGTCGCCACAGCAGATCAACTGTTTCCATTTCTTCCTGTCCTCTGCATCTTGCTCTGTCACACCAACCACCTGCATGTCCTCTCTCACCACATCCATAAACCTCATCTTAGGCCTTCCTCTTTTCCTGTTACCTGGCAGCTTCACCCTTAGCATATTTTTCCCAATATACTCTGTATCCCTCCTCAGCACATGTCCAAACCAATGTAATCTTGCCTCTCTGGCTTTGTCTCCAAACCTTCCAACCTGGGCTGACCCTCTAATATACTTATTCCTAATCCTGTCCATCCTTGTCACATCCAGTGCAAACCTTAACATCTTCAGCTCTGCCACGTCAAGCTCTGACTGCTGCCTTTTTGTCAGTGCCACCTTCTCCAACCCATATAACATAGCTGGTCTCATCACCCTCTTGTAGATCTTCCCTTTCACTCTTACTGGTACTCGTCTGTCACAAATCACTCCTGACACTCTTCTCCACCCACTCCATCCTGCCTGTACTCTCTTCTTCACCTCTCTTCCACACTCATCATTACTCTGAACTGTTGATCCCAAGTACTTAAACTCATCCATCTTCACCCCCTGTACTCCCTGCATCCTCACCATTCCTCTATCCTCCCTCTCATTCACACACATATATACTGTCTTAGTCCTGCTGACCTTCATTCCTCTTCTCTCTAGAGCATATCTCCACCTCTCCAGGGTCTCCTCCACCTGTTCCCAACTCTCACTACAGATCACAATATCATCTGCAAACATCATAGTCCACGGAGACTCCTGTCTGATCTTATCTGTCAACCTGTCCATCACCATTGCAAATAAGAAAGGGCTCAGAGCTGATCCTTGATGTAATCCCTCCTCCACCTTAAACGCATCCATCACTCCCACCGTAGACCTCACCACTGTCACACTACCCTTGTACATATCTTGTACCACTCGTACATACTTCTCTGACACTCCCGACTTCCTCATACAATACCAAAGCTCTCACACTAAGCCACTACAAATAACAAGCAGGTTTCAGTGCCATACAACCACACACTAAGCAAATCATATATAGCTCAGAGCAAACACAAAGCAGTACTTATGCCTTGGCTCTTAAGAGTAACCTACCTGCAGCACAGAAGTCTCCTAAATGTAACTCAAGAAGCAAATCCCCTCACCAACTTCGCAAACACAAATCACAGGCAGCACCCACAAAGACACATACATCTAAGAGTCACAGTAACTCGGTTCAATAACTCATAAGGCAGATCTCCACACAAATCAGTATTATTGTCATAGGTGACTGCATAGTGAGACATACTAATGCATGTCACCTGGCTGTGCAAAGACAGGGTTACTGTCAGTTGCCTATCAGACATCAGGATTCACCACATCATGCAAGCACTAATGTCCTTGCACCATGAATACATATATGACACAGTCATTAGACATGTAGGTGTAAATTACTCGAGATGTACATCCCTGGACTACATGACCAGAAAGATGCTGGAGCTCTCAAAATATGTGAGAACCTAGCCTTGAGCAGTATATCACCGAGAATGATGTTACAATATAAACAAAAGATAATTGACTTCAACAATTAGTTTCTGGTGTTATTCAAGGGGGGGTCACATAATTATCAACCTCTTAGCACAATAAATCTGGACATAGCCAAAAATAATGGGGGGGGGGGGCAAAGACCCAAAAATAGGAACAGATTTTCATTATTGTTATTATAAACTTAGGAAGTTACTAGAATAACAAAATTTACATTAAAATGCATTTTCTTATGGACATGAAGCTTGAAACTCAAATGTCTGTCATTACTTAGTGACTTCATTCCTAGTGATTTGCCAGAAAACCACACATTTTATGAAAATGGACTGAAAATATTAGGCAAAAATCTGGACATTCTGTGAAAATCTGGCCAGTTGAGAGGTATGATGGGTTACAATATATATCAGTCTGAGAACAGATGGTACACAGCTTTGCCAGAGATGGCCTACACCTCTCCCCCCAAGGCTTACGTATATTAGCTAAAACCTTATCCAACCCCATAGTACCCTTTTAGGCAATGTCAGTCTTCTAAATCTTCAAACATAACTGAACAGAATCCAGACAACATGAAAGTATTGCTTTTCTTTGCTAGGAGCCTTAACAAAAATCTCTTCATCCTGCAAGGGCTACTTACATTGGAAAACGTGAGTATATTCATAGGTTCATAGGTGTGCACTAGGCTAATGGCCCTGGAGCCTTTACAAACCTAGCCCAAAAAATTACCCAGGCACTGTGCTACCAGATGTTAGCTCACAGTGCCCCTATCCAGTAGGGCACCTGGAGTGAACTTTCTGTTACCCATCCACTCTTCAAGATGTCTCTTAAAGAGGGCCAGCGAGGTACTCTGCTTGACATGAATAGGAAGCTTATTCCAGACTATGGGCAGTCTTTGGGAGATGATCCTGTCCCTCCAGCATGCTCTGTTAATTGTGGTAATGAGGTTTTGATCTGTAGAGTGTGTGGTGCAGGGGGATTGAGATTTCTTTAGGTGTAGCATTTCAAGTAGGGCTGGGTCTGACATGGCTTTGTAAGTCAAGCAGAGATCACCTCTAAGTAGACGATAAGAGACTGAGAACAGCTGAAGTTTCTTGAGTCTGTCCATGTAGGACATGTGTTTAAAGCCTAGGATCCTTTTTGTGAGGTACTTTTGTGGCCTCTCCAGCTGTTGTAGGTGTCTGATAAGGTACAAGCCACATAGGGCATTATATTCGATGATTGGTCTAATGAGGGATGAGTAGGGAAGGATGATGACCTCTTTCTTCTTGGATGTGAAACCTTTGGTTATAAGATGTGCCACAGGACTTTCTGAGCACAGTGGCAATGTGGTGGTCGAAGGTGAGGTGGCTGTTGACCTGGGTGCCCAGATCTCTTATGGCCCCTTCAGTGTTCAGTGGGCTCCCATCAATGTGGTAATTCATGGGAACTGAGTTTTTTCCAAACGGGATGATAATGCATTTTTTGGCATTAAGCTTCAGGCCATGGTTCCGACACCAGTCATTAGTCTCAGAGAGGCCCTTTGTAGGATGTCTGCATCACTTAGGGAGTTGATAATGACTCCTAGCTTGCAGTCATCAGTAAACGTGGTCAGCCAGAGTCCTTCTGTGTTGCCCTGGACTTCTGAGAAGTGGAATGCCAAACAGGAGAGGGCCCAGGACCGAGCCCTGTGGGACTCCACTCATGACGGGTTGACAGTCTGACTTGAAATCCGCAACTTTCACTCTTTGAGTCCTGTCTGTGAGGCAATTTGCAACCCAACTAGTGATATAACGATTGATACCTTGTTTGGTGAGTTTATAAATGATACCTGAGTGGGGAGTGGTATCAAAAGCCTTGGCCAAGTTGAGGTAGGCTGTATGCACTGCCTTACCTTCATCTACAGCCTTGGTGACTGCCTCGAAGAAGTCAACCAGGTTCAGCAGGCAGGATCTCCCCTTGACAAAGCCAAAATGTGTGGGGTCAAGAGTTTGGAGATTGCCTATATCTTTGTTAAGCAGGTCCATGATGATGCGCTCCATAGCTTTGCATACCAGACTCATAGGTTAATAGGTTGGTACTAGGCTATCAGCCCTAGGGTCTACATAAGACTAGCCATAATAATTCCCTGGCTATTTCTTCCCACAGTGTTTACTTCCCTGGACCCCTATCTAGCAGGGTGACTGACGTGATCCCCGGGGTGAATTTCCTATCTCCCATCCAATCATCAAGGTTCCTTTTGAAGAGGGCCAAAGAGGCACTCTGCTTGACATGTATGGGCAGTCTATTCCAGAGTCTGGGGAGTCTCTGGGTCAGGAACCTATCCCTCCAGTATGTTTTGTTCATTGTGATGACAAGGGTTAGATCTCTGGAGCATGTGTCTCTGAGGGATTGGGATTTCTTTAAGTGCAGCATGTCCAACAGCTCTGGGTTTGACATGGCCTTGTATGTTAAGCAGAGATTGCCTCTGAGTAGACAATATGCGACAAATAGGTGGAGTTTTTTTAGATGGTCAGCATAGGGCATCTGCTTTAGGCCTGTGATTCTTTTAGTGAGGTATTTCTGTGGCCTTTCCAGTTGTTGCAGATGTCTTGAGAGGTACATACCAAATGGAGCATTGTATTCTATAATGGGTCTAATGAGGGATGAGAACAGTGGGACTATGACCTCCTTTTTTCTGGATGAAAAGCTAACATCAGACTAATGGGGCAATAGTTCCCAAGGTCTTGCTCCCCCTTTATGGAGCTGGGTGACTGTAGCAGTGCACCATTTGTTAGGGACATAGCTCTGAGGTAAGGCTGTGACTGAACAGGGCACACAGATATGGTGCCGGTTCGTTTTGCAGCTCATGTAGGATGCAGCCAGGAATATTATCAGGTCCCATGGACACTGTATTCTTGGCTTTGGACAATGCAGCTTTTACCTGTGCAACAGAAATGGTGGGTACCAGGCTTTCTTCTGTTATTGTGATAGGGCCTGGGGGTGGGAGAGAGGGGTAAAGTTGGCAGTGAAACTGTCGGCCAGTATGTTGGCTATATCTGTTGGCTCAGTATAGGAGGTGCCATTGTGCAATAACTCAGAGCAAATCTGGACATTGGCTTGGAGGTATTTGATATAGCTATAGAAGGCTTTGTGATTGTTTTTGGTGTCAGCCACAATTCTGCCTTCATAGCTGGCTTTAGAGGATTTAATAAGGGATCTCAGTTTTTTGTTGAGATGGGAGGTTTTCCAGTCTTGTGATTTAATTTTTTTCTGCAACAGTTTCTTCCTTCTGCTGTAGAGTTTATTGATGGCTGAGGACCACCAGATTGGCTTCCTTTATTTGGAGGAGAGCGTCTTAGTTCTAGTTGGTATGGCAAGGTCCATGCATTTGTGTACATGCTCATACAGTGCATTGGTGTATGATTCGGCAGTCATGCAGCTATTTTCCATTGGCATAGGAGAAGTTAGCCACCTGTGTTTTTAGGAGCCCAAAGTTGGCTTTAGAGAAATTTTTCAGGGTGGTCACCTTAGCGGGGTTGTAGATGAGATGGAGATTTCCATGTTGATCAGTTTGTAGTCGGATTTAACCAGGGAGGAATTGACTATAGGTGTGGAGCAATGGTCTCCCATGTTGGTGATAACCAGGTTGAGGATGTTGCTTCCTCTAGTGGAGGTCAGAATGAGCTGGTCCAGGGCATTGGAATTGATAAATTCCAGAAAGCATTAGGCCTGTACATTGGTACTTCAATAGTTTTCCCAGTTGATGGAAGTGTAGTTGAAGTCACCCAGTACAAGAGTATTGGGCTGGACCTTTATAGATTCCAGGGTGCTTAGGAACTTGGAGTGAGAGTCTAGGGACATGTTTGGGGTTCTGTAGCAGGCTATGACTTGTATCGCCATCTTACCCAGTGTTAGTTGTACCTGAAGTATCTTGGATGCATTATGCTGGGCTACCAGTCTAGAGGTGTGCGTATCCTTTAAGAATATGGAGACCCCACCACCTCTGCAGCTTCCGGCTGTATTCTGGGACTGAAAGGTATGGAATGAGTTGTAGCCTGGAAGTGCAGGGGCGCTGTCTGCCTCTTTAAACCAAGTCTCCATTGCAGCACAGATGTCAACATTCTCCATTTTGAGGAGAGCTTTGAGAGACTGCATCTTGAGATTTAGACTTCTAGCATTGAGCAGCATGACCCTCAGATTGCATTTGTTTGTAGCTGTTACGGTGGAATTTTGGTCTTTGGAACACTGCCTAAAAAAGGCACTATAAGGGTAGCAAGAGCCTTAGCCAATACCCGGAATCCCAGGGGTGACAGATGCAGGCCATCTCTGGCAAAGCATCGAGGTCTGTCGATCATGCTGTCCCAGGCAGACAGATACTGGATCCCCTTAGAATGATACCAGAAACTTAGCCAATTGTTGAAGTCAATCATTTTTTGCACGTACTGTGGTATAATTCTGGGTGATGGTAGAATACTGTTCAAGGCTAGGGTCATACCTGCCTAGGCCACATAATCTGAGAGTTCCATCATATCTCTTTTCATGTAGTCCAGGGAGGTATGTCTCAGGTCATTCACACCCACATGGACAATGACTGAGTCATATTTGTACTTGTTGTGGAGTGACTCGAGTGCGTGTGTTATGTGGCAGATCCTGGCACCTAGACAACTTACTGTTACCTTCTCATTGTTCAGCCTACTGAGTGGGACATCTGTGTGCCTCACAATTGTGTCTCCTATGATTAGTACATTGAGCAAAGTGTTTTGCCTTAAGGGCTTATGTTGAGGGCACACTGTGGTGGTGAGCTATGTGTTCTGGGGTTGGTGTTGTGTTGTGGTGGTCGAGTGCATTTCTGTCTCTGGGGTCTCTGTTGTTTGGGTAAATTTTTAATGAGAGTCTCTGCAAAGGTGGGTGTGTGGTTTGTGTTTCTATGTGTGGGTTGTGATGGTTGGTGATTTGGAGGTCTATGTGTTCTAAGTAGTGAGTTGCAGATGTTGACCTGCTCCTCTTGACCAGCTAGTCCGGTCTTGGTTGGAGTATGCACTGCTTCCAGTTTGGTTATATAAGTGCATCTCTCACATGTATGAGTGTTGGGAGGTAGGAGGAGAGGGCTGTCTGTGTACACTAGACAGTTGCCACACTGTCTCAGAATGCTTAAGTGCACCAGGTTAGCAGGAGAAAGTACAGAAAATTGCCCTACAATCATACCAGGAGGGGTGGTCATAACTAATAAGTACTGGTGCTGTTACTGTGTAGGAACAGCTAGTACTGATAGCACCTAAGTGTGCTACAATAAATGCTACATAAGCCTGTTAAAGTGCTAGATGGTTAAGCTAATTGAATTGCAAGAAGTAAAAGAACAAGGACATTCTAAAGGAAAAATTGAAGAGCAGACTTTCAGGCACCGGTAGTAGTTTACCTCAGCTGAGTGCCGCTGTGCGGTGCGCAAACCCATGTAAACATGGACTCTAAACCAGAAAGTTGAAAGGGATGGAAAAACTGCCCAAACAGCCAATAAACTACAATTTCTGGACCAGAAACACTCCTCTTGTGGTAGATAGGCTACCTAGTGCTTACCACTCCCACAGATAAGCTAGAATGCTTTCCCTCCAACACAGAAAGGTCTGGGGGGGGGGGGCTCAGAAACTTTAAAAACAGTCCTGGATACAGGAAATCTGTATCTGGACTAGACTAGTTACAGGAAAGGTGGGGAATAAGCTTACAACTTTGTTTTTGTTTTGTTTTTTTGTGCAGAAAAGAAGTTAAAACAGTAGCAAAAACACTTTAAATGCAGTACAAGCTAGCACATATTCATTGTCACAGAGACAAGGTTCATAGGTTCATAGGTTCATAGGTTCATACTAGGCTATCTGCCCTAGGGCATTTATAAGCCTAGCCAGAGTGTGTGTGGCTTTCACCACCCCTTAGGATGAGAATACTATACCCATTAGTTTGCTGTGCCTCTGTCCAGCAGTGACACAGAGATGATTCCTGGGGTAAACCTACGATCTCCCATCCACTCGTCAAGATTTCTCTTGAACAGAGTCAGTGAGGGGCTCTGCCTCACATGGACTGGGATTCTGTTCCATAGTGTAGGGAGTCTCTGGGTGATGAATCTGTCCCTCCAGCACATCCTATTTATATCCGTGTTGAGGTTTAAGTCTCTTGCTCTTGTGGCTCTGGTGGATTTGGATTTTTTGAGGTGGAGCATGTCCATTAATTCCGGGTTGGACATGGCCTTGTATGTCAGGCACAGATCACCTCTGAGCAGACAGTATGCGACTGAATAGAGCTGGAGTTTCTTCAGTCGGGCATCGATGACATATGTTTGAGCCCCTTTATCCTTTTGGTGAGGAACTTTTGGGGTCTTTCCAACTGCTGCAGGTGTCGGGTAAGGTACATTCCAAATGGGGCGTTGTACTCAATCATTGGTCTAATAAGTGAAGAGTACAGGGTACAATGACCTCTCCTGATCTGGATGTGAATCCCTTCATGATCAGGTGGGCAATGTAGAAGGTCTTCCTAACCACTTTGGCAATGTGAGTGTCAAAAGAGAGGTTACTGTCAACTTGGGTCCCCAGGTCCCTGATAACTTCTTCCGTGTTTAATGGATTACCACCTATGTGGTAATTAGGGGTTACCTTGTTTTTCCCAAAGGGTATGACTATACATTTTTGGCATTTAGCTTAAGGCCATGGCTCTGGCACCAGTTATCCATTTCTATGAGACCTCTCTGGAGGATGTCTGTGTCTGATGGAGTGTCAATTATGGTGCCCAGTTTGCAGTCATCTGCAAATTTTGTCAGCCACAATCCCCTATGTTTGCCTGCACTTCAGAAAAATAAATGCCGAACAAGAGGGGCCCAGGACTGAGCCCTATGGGACACCGCCGTGACCGGCTTAGAGTCTGACATGGCACCAGCAACTCTAACCCTGTGTGTTCTGTCCTTGAGCCAGTTTGCAACCCATCTTGTGACATATGGGTTTACATCTAAGCTGGTGAGCTTTTCTATGATGCCCAAGTGGGGTATTGTGTCGAACGCTTTTGCTAGGTCAAGGTAGGCTGTGTGAACTGCCTTACCCTCATCAATGGCCTTAGTGACTGTTTTGAAAAAGTCGACCAAGTTCAAGAGGCAGGATCTGCCCTTGACAAAGCCAAATTGGGTAGGATCCAGTGTCTGTAGGTCCCCAATGTCTTTATTTATGAGTTCCATTATGATCCTCTCCATAGCTTTGCAGACAAGGCTCATCAAGCTTATGGGGCAGTAATTTCCAGGGTCCGTAGAAGCACCGCCTTTGTGGAGTGGGACCACAGTTGCCGTACGCCATTCTTTGGGTACGTATCCTGCAGTAAGGCTAAGATTAAACAGCAGCCTTATGTGTGGGTTTAGTTCCTCATTGAGTTCGTGTAGCACACAGCCGGGGACACCGTCCGGTCCCATTGATGCTGTGTTTTTGCTTTAGAGAGCAGCTCTCACCTGGGCATCTGAGATGTTTGGGAGGCTAGACTCTGGTGGGTTAGATATTTCTCCTTTTGGGGGGGAGGGAGGGGAGAAATTTGCACTGAACCTGTCTGCCAGTATGTTGGCAATGTCTGTGGGTTCAGCGATTTTTTTATCATTTTGGACTAATTCTGAGCATATCTCGGAGTTTCCACCCAGGTTTCTAACATAGCTAAAGAAGGCCTTATGATTGTCTTTTGTGTCATTAGTGATTTTTCTCTCAAAGTTGGCCTTGGACGATTTTATGAGTGATCGTAGTTTTTTGCTAGTATTGATCAGAGATGCCTTCCCTTTTAGGGATTTTGCTCTGTCATGTAGTAGCTTTCTCCTCTTGTTGTAGAGTTTGTTTATGGCTGGGGTCCACCAGACCGGGTGCCTGCCTTTTGTAGAAAGGGTCTTGATTTTATTAGGGATTGCTTGATCAATACATTCCTGGAGGTGCTCATAGAAGGCATTTGTAAGGGTTTCAGCAGCGTGGGTTGTGGTTTCCACTGGCTCGGGGGCCTTGAAGGATACCACTCCAGTCTTAAGAAGTGTGAAGTTTGCTTTTGAGAAGTTCTTCACTGTGGTCTTTTTGGCTGGGGTGGGGGCGGGATGTGGATCTCCAGTGAGATTAATTTATGGTCTGATCTCACCAATGAGGGATATACTTCCGGTGTGGAGCATTTTGTCCCCATGGTTGTGATGATCAGGTCTAGTATATTTTCTCCTCTTGTGGGAATGGTGACTAGTTGTTCCATAGCATTTGAGTTTATGAACTCCAGGAACCTTTGGGCTAGGGTGTTGGGGCTTGAGTAATGTTCCCAGTCTATGTTTGGGTAGTTGAAGTCACCCAATATGATGGTGTTTGGAGAGACATTCATACTCTCCAGTGTCTTCAGGAAGGCTGTGTGGGTTTCCTGAGTTTGAGAAGGTGGTCTGTAGCATGCTACAAACTGTAGGGCAGTTTTACCTATGGTTAATTGCACCTGGATGGTCTCCGATGCTTCGTGCGTTGCCACTAACCTGGAGGTGTGGGTATCCTTTATGAATATGGATACTCCCCCTCCTTTTGTGGTTCGTTCCGGATTTTGGGGTCAGAACACATGATATGAGGTATAACCTGATAGTGCTGGGGTGCTCTCAGGAGCCTTGAACCAGGTTTCAGTCACAGCACAGACATCGATGTTCTCCATACTGAGGAGGGCTTTGAGGGCGTGCATCTTGAGGTTTAGACTTCTGGCATTGAGCAGTATTACCCTTAGTTTTTCTCCATTTTTGTTTTCTAGGGCGGTAGGTTTATCATTTGAGCCTTGCCTAAAAAAGGCACTATGGGTGTGGCAAGAGCCTTTGCCAATATCCGGAAGCCCAGGGGTGACAGGTGCAAGCCGTCCCTTGCAAAGCAGCGTGGCTTGTCAAGCATGTCATCCCAGGCAGACAGACATTGGATCCCCTTAGAATGACACCAGCAATTAAGCCAATTATTAAAGCTGATCATTTTGTCTCTGTATTGTGGCATCATTCTTGGTGAGGGTAGGATACTGCTCAGGGTCAGGGTCATAACGGCCTGGGCTACATAATCTGAGAGCTCCTCTATGTCTCTTTTCATGTAGTCCAGGGAGGTACGTCTCAGGTCGTTCACACCGGCATGGACAATGACTGAGTCATACTTGTACTTGCTGTGGAGTGACCTGAGTGCTTGTGTTATGTGGCGGATTCTAGCACCTGACAGGCAGCTTACTGTGATCTTTTCCTTGTTCAGTCTGGTGAGTGGGACGTCAGTGTGTCTGACTATGGAGTCACCTATAACAAGTGTGTCTGGCATTGTGTTTGGCCTTAAGGGCTGTGACTGTTTAGCACACTGACTTTGAGAACTATGTGTTGCATGTCTTATGTCTTGAGGTGGCAGTTGCTTGGGTGTCTGCTTTGGAGGCCTCTGTAGTTTTGGTAGATTTTTGTTCAACACCATCAAGCTTTACTGCATTTTTTAAGGAGAGTGTGGCCTGTTAATCCTGGTGTACATTTAAGGATGCCCATCCAGATTACATTTGAAGGAAGACAGAGTCACATTGCTTGCCTTGCAGAAGACTTATATTCCAGAACGGGGGAGATGCTGGGTGATGAACCTATTCCTCCACCATGTCTTATTTATTTGCTTATGTAGGTTAAGATCTCTGGTTCTAGTGCTAGCTACACTATTCAACTTAAGGAGAAAAAGGATGCAAGAATAACAGAATATCTAAGGTTACAGTAAACAAGGCACATACCACTCCTCAGGAGTCTATATGATACAGAGTACAGGGGCAAAGATTTCATTCTCTCCTGCTAAGATTTTTGAGAACAGGAATTTTTTTTTGGATAGGATGCTCTGGGGTATTTTCATTTTTTTAAATTTGTCTAGTGAGGTACATGTCAAAGGATGCATTTTATTCTATAATGAGTCTGACCAGTGATGAATACAGGGGAACAGCCACTTCCTTGGATTTTTAAGAGATGCTTTTGGCTCTTATGAATTATAGGATTTCCTGACTGCAGTAACCACATGGTGACTAAGGAGAGGGCATTATCTACTCAGGTGGCCAGCCGTCTAGCTACTGGTATAATGGTTAAGGTGTTTACCTCACAGATACAAAATACAGGGTTTGATTCTAAGCTCTGGTTATTGGCTAGACATGTAATAGGCTGTACTCTGGTAACCTATGAACTATTTGCTTGATAATGGGGTGTTGTCAATGCTGTAGGCTGCAATGATTTTCTATTTCCTGAAGGAGATAATACTATATATTTTGGTGTTTAGCTTTAGCCCTTTCTCAGTGTACCCATTGTATGCCAGTATAAGCTCATTTTGAAGGGTATAAGTATCTTATGGGTTTTGACAACAACCACTTTGCAGTCATCAGCATATATGGTCAATTAGAGGCCCTGGTTTTCAATTTTAAGAACTGTGAAATAAATGCTGAAGTGGAGAGGACTGAGCGCATGTTCTTGTGTGGCACCACTGGTAAACTTCTCTCTGTTTGAAGAGGCCTTTATTACATGGACAGTGTGCAGTCTGTATTTAAGTCAGTTAGCTATCTGTATTACCTCATCGGGATTAATGTTTAAGTGCTACAGCTACTTAAAGCATGAGAGTTTGTTGCAGAGTTTATCAACATGTACTAGATAGGAAGAATTTGTATTATAATTCCTTGTGTTAGGGATTTGGTCTAAATATTCTGTTTTTCTTGCAATATGGTAAGGTAACTTTCCCTGGGGTTATTTGGAAGTGTTGGGAAGTTTGCTGGTTCATTAGTCATTCATCTCCCCATGCATGTCATTCTTCAGTCTTTTCCTTGTGTTTGGGAAGAAGCAAGAGCTTAAAGGCCTATTTGTTCCATAAGTTGAGCTCTTCCCTCCTGCTGTTTATAAGACAAAGGTCAGGAGATAGTAGTGGGCTACTCAGATGGCCAGGTGGACCAGCCTAGCCTCTAACCCTGTGATGTCATGGATTTGTATTACTGTAGTACCTCGCAAGGATATGCATGCCCCACCTAAATCCCACCCACCAGCCAATAGTCGGTGACATCTTAGTAAACTTAAGTAATATTCATACGGATGGAGACATGGATATTCATTGTCTATTCAGAGTTTACCCTTTTCCTCAATGTAGTGCAATTTCGGAGTTGGTATATTTAATTAGCAGGGGTACAGGGGGTGCAGCCTTCCACATGGAGGGTGCAGGGGGCCTTGCCCCCCTGCAAAAAAGAATGTAAATAAAGTAATAGCACTATAAATGCAAATATTTTTTCCTTCTCTTTTGCAGGGGGGCAAGCCCCCCTGCACCCCTCATGAGAGGGGCTGTGCTCCCCAAATTAAATATACCAACTCTGAGATTGCACTGCAATAAGGAAAAGGGTAAAGTACGAATAGACAATGCATATTTATGCCACATCTGCATGGCTGTCAATCATGCATGTTTCCCATATGACACCACACCCCCTTTCACCTGTCAGTCACTAAGACCATGCCCGCATCTGCATAGAACAGCCAGCGATGTACTATAGTAATACAAAGCCGATGTCACTATGATAATTGAAATGCTGGCTTCTCGAGAAATACTCATGCAGTCTACAGCCCGTGAAGTTCCTGTTAATGTGCAGTTTGAGCATCACAAGACCTATGCTGCTGCCTGCTGGTGATACATCTGCTCTCCAACACATGTCAATAATATAGCAGGGTAATGCCACGCCTCCCCCATATGAATGAGCTATGGTAGCTGTTCCAACACATTCTCCTTTGCCTGGTTTCCTCTAGCCTTACTGCCTCACAATAATTGTTTTTTCAGTTCTGCTCTTGGCTGGTGGTGCTTTCTCTGCAGAGTCTATACATCAGCCCTGTGCTCCACTTTCCTCCCATGTCTCAGAGATGTTTCATTGGTAAGTTAAAGATCCTTCAGTTTGCCTGTAGGTATATTCATGCCATATAGGAGTTTGTGGGTGTTGTGTGTGTGTGTGTGTGTGTGTGTGTGTGTGTGTGTGTGTGTGTGTGTGTGTGTGTGTGTGTATGCACATGTGTGTCTGGAGATGGACTGGCTCTCTGTTCAGGATTAGTTTCACTATCTTAAACCCTCTGGGTAGGAGGCTAGACCCAATTCCCCTGACAATCTTGGAACATACTAAATTTGTTATCGGTGAATGAACTAGCTTTATTACCTATTTACAAGTATCACAAAATTTGATGAGGCTTGGAATAAATGTATGTGAGCTCTGTCACTGTGGAGTGATGTAGAAAAATGGAATACTTTCATATGACAAAATTACTATCTTTATTTTTGCATAGTTGTAGCATTGTCCATATTCAGGCTTGCATTTTGTGCCTAGTTTGTTTGTAGAGGCTGTGTGTCTGAGCACATGTTCCAGGCCATCTTAGTTTAGCCAAAGCCATTCTTGCATTTCAGTGGGAGGGGAGTTTTATGGTCATTGGCTGATTGGGGTTACCTGGACTACGGCTTGGAGTAAGCACCTCATTGGTTCTTTTGAGCTTTTTTAAAGTTGTTTCAGGTTTCAACTTTCTGTTACTTAAGAAGTTAACTTGTGAGTGTTTCTGCCATTTCACACTGAGATAATCATAGGAAGGGCACTGAACAAACGCTGATCCGCAATAAACAACATTAAGTATCCTGTGTTTTGCTTATTTTTATGAGTTATTTATAACACTTTTATTGTTGCATACTTTTCTAGCTAGTTTCACTGTGTGTGATGTACTGACTGGAAATTTTCTACATTTGTTAAGTACCTGTTTGGGTTTGTTTGTTCTGATTTTTGTCTCCCACACTCCCTCCCTATTGGTATCCTGTTCTTATACTTGGTGGCTTTGCAGTTGCCCACCCCTACTGTAAATTTGATCTGGGATACTCCTTCCAGTTTAGTGTCATTACCTCGTTCTACCTAATACAGGGAGAACATTTGAGAAGGCCAACCCACTTAGTTCTTAACCTTGGGTTGTCTTCTGCTCCTCCTTACTCCCTTTCCACTTTGCAAAAAAAAAATGTTCAAAGTTTGTTTTCTGCCTTTCCTGTAAGCAGTCTAGTCCAGATAAAGATTTGCTGTATCCAGGACTGTTTGTACACTTCTGAGCCCCTGCCACTTAGCTAGGGTTAAACTATTCCCGGCACCATAAAGTCTGCTCTTCAAATTTTCCCTTAGAACCAGCTATTTGTTTAGTTTTAGCACTCAAATCTGTTTCTTTGAGCTCACCACTTGTTCAAAACTTGTTGTAAGCACTAAATAAGCTACAAATTACTACAGCACACAACTTTCCTCACTTGTCTAGAGGAAAACAGGTTTTAGTACTTAATAAATATGCACCTATCCAGGCACGTCTAAAGGTCAGCTCCCGGTGCTTTCTCCTGTCTACCTGATGAATCTGTGCATCTTGGGGCAATACAGTAATTGCCTCGTACACAGACAATCATCTCCTCCTACCACCCAACACTACAACCTGTGAAAGATGCACTTATATAGCCAAACTGGAAGCAAAGCTCTCCTCACCCAAGACTGGACTAGACAGTCAAGAGGAGAGGGTAAACACTTGCACCACACAACACACACATCACATAGTCCCTCAAAACCTACACCACCAAAACACACACATAGAAACGCAAAACACACACCTACATTCATGGAGGCTCTCAATAAAAATATGCCCAAGCAACAGGAACCTCCAAAGCAGAAACACAAGCAACCTCCACCTTGCCAACACAACCCAAATGACACATAGCCCACAAACTCAGTGTGCCACTCAACCACAGCCCATAAGGCATAACAACATACCCAACACTCTAGTCATAGGTGACTATAGTCAGGCACACTGATGTTCCACTCACCAGGCTAAACAAGGAGAAAGTTACTGTCAGCTGCCTGCCAGGTGCCAGGATCCGCCACATACGCATGCACTCAGGTCACTCAACAACAAGTAAAAATATTACTCTGTCATTGTCCATGTTGGTGTGAATGACCTGAGACGTACTTCCCTAGACTACATGAAAAGAACCATGGAGGAGCTGTCTGATCTTGTAGCCCAGTCAGGTATGACCCTAGCTTTGAGTAGCATCCTGCCATCACCCAGAATGATACCACAGTACAAGGACAAAATTATTGACTTCAACAATTGGCTAAGCTACTGGTGTCATTCTAAGGGGATCTAGTATCTGTCTGCCTGGGATGACATGATCAACAGACCACGATGCTTTGCCAGAGATGGCCTGCACCTGTCGCCCTTGGGATTCCGGATACTGGCTAAGGCTCTTGCCACCCCTATAGTGCCTTTTTTAGGCAAGGTTCAAATGACAAACTCACCACCATAACAGGTACAAGCAAAGAAAGTCTGAGGGTAATGCTACTCAATGCTCAAAATGCACTCACTCAAGGCACTCCTTAAAATGGAGAACATCGACAGCTGTGCAGTGACAGAGGCCTGGTTCAAGGCTCCAGAGAGCACCCCTGCAGTACCAGGCTATAATTTATACCACGCAGTTCGGTCACCTAACCTGGACCGAATCACTAAATGGGGAGGCATGTCCATGTTCATTAAGGACATCCACACCTCCAGGCTAGTTGCTCAGCATAATGCATCCGAGATTATCCAAGTGCAACTAACTCTGGGCAAGACCGCAATCCAAATTGTAGCTTGCTACAGATCCCCCACCATGCCCCAGGATTCCCACTCCTCATTTCTTGATACACTGGAAAATATAGGGTACAATCTAACACCCTAATAATGGGCAATTTCAACTACCCCACCATTAACTGGGAAAACTACTCATGTACCAACTCTTTTGCTCAATGTTTTCTGGAATTTATAAATTCCAGTGTCTTGAATCAACTTATCCACACCCCCACCAGGGGGAGCAATATCCTAGACCTGGTCATTACCAACATGGGCAACCTGTGTTCCACACCAGAGATCAATTTCTTGTTGGTCAGATCCGACCACAAGCTAATTACCCTAGACATCCACATCCCGCCCCCACCCTCCCATTAGGGAAACCACCGTAAAAAATTTCTCCAAAGCCAACTTCATACTTCTTAACGCAGAAGTGGCAAACTTCACGACACCAATGCAGAAGGACAATAGAGGTATGACTGCTGAATCCTACACAAATGCATTTTATAAGCACTTACACGAGTACATGGATCATGCAATCCGTAACAGAACCAAGATGGTATCCTCCAAAAAAAGGAAGCCAATCTGGTGGCCCCCTGCCATAAACAAACCCTACAACAGAAGAAAAAAAACTGTTGCAAAAAAGAGTAAAATCCTATGATTGGAGGGGCTCCCTGGTCAGCCTCAGTAAAAAGATGAGATCCCTCATAAAATCCTCCAAAGCTAGTTACGAAAACAAAATTGCCACTGATTCTAAAGACATAGGTTCATAGGTTGGTACTAGGCTATTGGCCCTAGGGCCTATACAAGCCTTGCCTTAACAATTCCCTGGCTATTTCTTCCCACACTATTTACTTCCCTTGACAACCACAAAGCATTCTATAGTTATGTCAAGAATCTCAATGGCAACACTCAGATCTGCTCTGAGTTACAGCACAATGGCACTAAATTTACAGAACCAACTGATATTGCCAACATCCTGGCAGATAGGTTCAGTGCTAACTTTACCCCCCTCTCACCCTATAAAGGGCCCATCTCTATACCAGAAGAATACAAAGTTCCTGTAATTATGGCTGCACAGGTAAAAAACACACTCTCCAAAGCTAAGAACACAGCATCCATGGGACTTGACAACATCCCAGGCTGCGTTCTACACGAACTACAGAACGAACTGGCACCCCACCTAAGTACCATATTCAGTCATAGCCTCACCTCAGGCTTTGTGCCCACTGAATGGCACACAGCAACGGTTATCCCACTCCACAAAGGGAGAGCCACCAAAGACCCTGGGAACTACCGCCCCATTAGCCTGACGAGCCTGGTCTGCAAGGCTATAGAACGTATCATCATAGAACTTATAAACAATGACATTGGTAATCTTCAAACTCTAGACCCCACCTAGTTCAGGTTTGTGAAAGGCAGATCATGTCTCATAAACCTGATAGACTTCTTTGAAGCAGTCACCAAAGCTGTAGGTGAGGGTAAGGTGGTTCACACAGCCTATCTAGAGCTCGCCAAGGCTTTAAACACCATCCCCCACTCTGGAATTATAGATAAACTCACTAAACTAGGTATAAATCCCTATGTCACAAGATGGGTTGCCAACTGGCTCACTGACAGAACCCACACTGTGAAAGTAGCAAACTCCAAATCCGACTTCAGACCAGTGACAAGTGGAGTACCACAGGGTTCAGTCCTGGGTCATCTCCTGTTTGGTATCTACTTCTCAGAGGTACAGGCTAACACAGAAGGTCTTTGGCTAATGAAGTTCACAGATGACTGAGAACTAGGAGCCATAATCAAAACTCCTAATGATGTGGACATCCTACAAAAGGGCCTCACTGAGACAGATGCCTGGTGTCAAAGCCATGGCCTCAAGCTCAATGCCAAAAAGTGCATTGTCATCCCTTTTAGTAAAAACTCTGTACCCATGAACTACCACATAGGTGGTAGTCTACTTAACACTGAAAGTGTGATGAGACCTTGGGACATAAGTGGACAGTAGTCTCTCCTTTGATAATCACATCGCTACAGTAGTCAGGAAATCCTTCTATGTGGCACACCTCATCACAAAAGGTTTCTCATCCAGGAAAAAAAATGTCATTGCTCCCCTCTACTCATCACTCATTAGACCCATTATATAGAGTACAATGCCCCTTTTGGAATGTACCTCACAAGACATCTACAACAACTAGAAAGGCTGCAGAAATACCTCACAAAAAGGATTACTGGCCTCAGGCAGATGCCCTACGCAGACAGTCTCAAAAAACTCCAGCTTTACTCTGTCGCATATCGTCTACTCAGAGGCGATCTCTACCTAGCATACAAAGCTATGTCAAAGCCAGAGCTGTTAAACATGCTCCACTTAAAGAAATCCCAATCCCTCCGAGCTACACGCTTTAGGGACCTAACCTTGTCACCACAATAAACAGAACATGCCGGAGGGATAGATTCCTGTCCCAGAGACTTCCCATACTCTGGAACAAACTACCTATCTATATCAAACAAAGCTCCTCATTAGTGCTCTTCAAGAAAAATATTGATGATTGGATGGGAGATAGAAAATTCACCCCTGGGATCACTTTTGTGGCTGTGCTCGACAGGGGCACAGGAAAATAATTTTCTTGGCTGGCGAAAGCCAGGGTACCTTTCTGGCTAGGCTTATATAGGCCCTAGGGCCAATAGCCTAGTACCTGCCTATGAACCTATATAAAAAGGGCACCACACATACAGTTTATTTACAAACAATATAAAGCTGGGGAACAATAGACGATAACCCCTGAGACATAATGCACTTACTGTGGACTAGGAACAGCTCATGGTTAGGGTACCAACTGTGACATCATGCATAGAGTTAACTCATATACGTACTAGTGCTGTAGAACAGAAAGTAATACTGCCTGTGACATCACACATACAGTTTGCTTACAAATGTACATTTAGTGGGAACAGTAGATAGTACTTCCCTATGGTTTCACACATAGAGTTTACTTGCGCATGTACAAGTGCTGGGTATAACTCTTAACCTCTTGGCACAAGAATCAAGCACAAAGCCAAAAATGCTAGTCAGAGGCCCAAATAAGGACATTTTTTTTAGAAATTGCTGTTATAAACTAAGAGAATCCCTAGAATAACAGGTCTTGCGTTAGCGTACATTTTCTGAAGGATATGTAGTTTGAAACTGGAATGTCTGCTATTGTTTAGTGACTGCAATCATCAATAATTTGTCAGCAAACACACATTTTATGAGGAACAGTCCAGAAATATGAGGCAAAAATCTGAATATTCTTTGAAATTTTGCACCGTTCGGGGGTGTGGTGCTGTCGAACAGATGGTGGTATTACCTATGACACCAAACATACATAATTACATGTACAAGTAGTCGATAGTATTCCCCCATAACATCACACATGCAGTTTACTTACACAGGGAAAAAGCAGATAATAACATCATACATACAGCTTACTTATACATGTACTGGTGTTTGGGGAACAGGTGGCAGTACTTCCTATGATATCTCACATACATACTTACATGTTCTAGTGCTGAGGAACAGTATTCAGTACTCCCCATGACATCACACATGCAGTTTATTTACACAGGGGAACAGCAGATAGTAATATCATGCATACAGCTTATTTATACACATACTAGCATTTGGGGAACTGTATATATATATATATATATATATATATATATATATATATATATATATATATATGTGTATGGATTCACTTTAGAAGCTCGAGATACTGAAATATCGAAATTCAGTATTTCGAGCCCATAAAGTGGAATCCTCAAAAGAGCGAAACCTCAGAAGCGCGAAATTCAAAATCTCGCATACCAGAGATTTTGAATTAGCACTTCTGGTGTTTTGCTGTGGTTATGGATTCAGGTAAGTGTTGAAGTGTTAAGGGTTTTGGGTAGGGGCTGTGGTGTGTGTTAGTGTGTTTTGTTGCTGTGATGTGTGTGTGCGAGGAGAATGTTGCTTGTGTGGTGGTATTTTGTGTGTTTTTGTGTGTAGTGTAACCTTGGAGTTAGAATATTTAAGTAGGGGTGGGGTGAGGGGGGGGCGCAGCGTGCAGAGCTTGTGTGTGTGTGTGTGTGTGTGTGTGTGTGTGTGTGTGTGTGTGTGTGTGTGTGCATGTTAGTGTGTGTGTGTGTGTGTGTGTGTGTGTGTGTGTGTAGGAAGGTTTGTGTTTGTGGAAAACAGTAGCACTAATTCAAAATCTCCAGTATGCAAGATTTTGAATTCCGCGCTTCTGAGTTTTCATTCTTGTTAGGTTTCGACTTTATAGCCTCGACATACTGAATTTTGACATTTCAGTATTTCAAGGATATAAAGTGAATATATATATATATATATATATATATATATATATATATATATATATATATATATATATAAAATACTTTCACATATACAAGTTCTTGGGAACAGTAGATAGTATGTCCCTGTGACATCACATATGCAGTTTACTTGCATATGCACTAGTTCTGGGGAACAGAAGGTGGCAACCATTTGTGTCCAACTGTTGTTTCCCTAACTCCTGGTGCTGTAAGTGCACTGATTTTGTATGTGAGTGATTTTTAGTGAAATCTATGTTTCTATACAAGCAAACTCAGCTTCAGGAAAATGAGATGTTCTGGAAAGTGGAAGGTATTAAACTGAGTCTTGAAAATCATGTGGACTTGACTCTGGCAACAAGCCTTGTTTCATTGGCTGCTTACATTTTTTATTTTATTTTTATTTTACAGTTGGACCAAGAAGAGCCCATTTTCAATGGAGTCCCGGGGAGAGAAGCTCCATGAACAACAATATAATATGAAGACAATGAATTTAGTTTTATGTAATACTATTGAAGAATGATGGTATTACTCAACATGACAAAAAAATCCATGATTCCAGTGAAAATACAGTCAAAAAAGCAAAAGGTAAAATTACACACACACACACACACACACACACACACACACACACACACACACACACACACACACACACACACACACACACACACATAAATAAGTCAATTAAAATAAGAAAATCCATTGGTCCATGTTCCTGTTAGATTTGTTACAATGTGAAATAACAGGATTGGATTGACATTACAGTTTTACATGAAATCTTATCAGAGTTAAATTAGGATGGGGGATAAGAGGTGTTAATTGTTAAATGTAAGAAGGGTGGGACAATAAAATAAAAAAAAAAAGTAGGAGTAAATGAGAAAAATGAAGATGGTCGTAGTCAGACAAGCTCAGTATGATAAAGAGAAGCGAGAAGTAAAGGAGTGTGAGAAACAGAGAAAAAAAATAGAGGTGAGTCATGTGGGATGAGAGCAGGAAAATTCCCAGAGGGTTTTGAGATGGAAATGAAGTAGGGTCTTAAAGGTAGAGTGGTTGTCGGTATTACAAATAAGAGGTGGTAGGGAGTTCCAGAGGTGAGCTAGGGAAAAGGATAGTAGGTGTTTGCCTGGAGGATGAGCAGGATTGTGCAGTTCAAGCAAATTCTGGTTATTGGATTTTAGAAGTCTGTTGGGTAGGTGCATTTTGAAGGAGGAGGCAAGGGAGGGGCAGTTGAAGGGATTAAAGATGAGTTTATGGGCATGAGTAAGTTGAATGTAGGTAAGATGGTTGGGAAGTTTGAGACAATTTAGTTTGTGTAGGACATTGCAGTGGTGGGAGGAGGCTTTATAGCTGGTAGCAAACTTAGAAATGTTGTTATAACATGAGGATAGCTTTGTTTTTAGAAAAGAGTGAAGGTTGGTAAGAAGTGGGGCACCATATAGGAGAGAAGGAATGAGGAAGGTGTTAGAGTACAAGATTAGTAGTGGGAGTGATATAGCGGTTATGGTGGTAGAGCATGCCTAGTACCTGGTGGGTTTTCTTTATATTGGTTAATTGGTGGGTATCAAATTTTAACTGTTCATCAATAAGAACTCCTAGAAGCTTTGCATGGGGTGCAATCTTGAGAAAGGTATTGTTTTGCTTAGTAATGGAGAATGAGTTCTTGTCTATAATGGTATTTTCTGAAGGGGAAAATAACATAATTTTAATTTTGATGAGTTGAATGATAGGTAGTTGTCTATCATCCAACGTTTGTTTGAGGTGGAAGTGGCGGAGTTGATGATTGTAGAGTCATCTGCATATTGAATCAGTTTAGCACTAGGAATGTTTTGGTGGAAGTCATTTATGAAAATGTTGAAGATTAGGGGGCCCTAATAGCCTGTAGGTTTATTAAGGAAGGAGGAGGAGGTGGCTTTTTTCCATTTGACAGCTTGTTGTCTGTCAGAAAGGTAACTAGAAAACCAGTTGACAGAAGAGTGGGATAGGTTTAGATTAGAGAGTTTAGATAGGAGAAGGTTATGGGAGATAGTGTTAAAGGCCTTGGATAAGTCCAGAGGCAGGGTGGACACTAGACAGCTGGAATCCTGGGCTTTGATGATGGTTTTGAAGAAGGAGAGGAGAGTGGTTGTGGTACTGTGGCCAGGTCTAAAACCATGTTGTGTGGGGGTAAGTAGGTGGTTGTCTGTGAGGTAGGGTAGAAGTAGAAGTTGGATACACTTTTCTAAAAGTTTTGAGATAGGGGATAAGATAGCGATTGGCCGGAAACTGGGAATGCTGTTATTACCTCCTTTGTGAAGGGGAATGATATAGGCCTTTTTCCACAGTAGGGGTACATAGATTTCTTGGATTGAGCGGTTTATTAGAATGGAGATGGGAAAGGCAATGGCATCACCAACAATTTTGAGTAAGTAGGAAGAAAGGTCATCAGGGGTATTTGAGCATGGTTTTAGTTTCCAAAGGAGTTTTTTATGGTGGAGATAGGAATGGGTTTGATATTGAAGGAAGGGGGTTGAGAGGTGGTAGTGTTAGGGGAGGGAGAGATAGGAGGAGGTGGAAGTGAAGCTTTGTTGGGGAAGGAAGTAGTTAGTTTGGCTACAGAATCAATAAAGAGGGAGTTAAATTGGGTAGCTAAGGAGAGGTCTGGGACATTTGGGTCAGGGCAGGGGTTGTCTCTTTTGCCAGAATTGAGGAGGGTGGAGATGCCACTCCAGAATTTTTTGGGGTTGGTCTTGTGGTTATTTTGAAGGGTGGAGAAGTAGGATTTGATGTTGGACGCAACAAGTTTTTTTTACTTTGTTACGTAGTAGCTTATATTCAGTCAGGGTGGTATGGGTTTTATTTTTCTGGTAATGTTTCCAGGCTTTGTCACGGAGATGCATAATGGTTGTAGTTTCTTTGCTTAACCGTGGGACAGTTTTACTTTTAATTATTTTGGTGGAGGGAGCAAGGATATTTAACGGGTCTAAGAATGTAGTATTAAAGTAGGCTAATGCATTATCTAGGGAGAGGGTTTTAGAGGACTCCAGTTTGTGTGTTTTAGAGAGCCTGAGAAGGTTTCAGGGTTGCAGTTTTTTTTCAGAGAGTGGGAGGAGATTTAAGTGTTGGATGGTTGTAAGGATTAGGGAAGGTGACAAGCGAAAGAGGGAAGATGATCGCTAAGAGTGTCAGGTAGGATACTGCTGTCAGAGATGTATTGGGGGTGGGAAACAAGAATCCAGTCAAGAGTAGTACCAGAGAAGTGTTTTGAGGGCATGGTAGTAGAGTTTGTTAGTTTTGAGAAGTTGTATAAGTTTATGTTATGTGGAGAAGTAGGAGATTGAATATTGGTCCAGTTAATATTAATGTCACTGAGGAATATGATCTTGTCAGTAATGTTAGAGGAGAACCAGGAGAGGATATCGTCAAGAATGGAGATAGTGTCTTCTGAGAGAATGGAAAGAGTGGCTATACATGTGTTTGTTTCTGTTCATCTGGAGGAGTGCCAGGGTTAGT
Source organism: Protopterus annectens (assembly GCF_019279795.1). Classification (NCBI taxonomy): domain Eukaryota; kingdom Metazoa; phylum Chordata; order Ceratodontiformes; family Protopteridae; genus Protopterus; species Protopterus annectens. The sequence goes on along the minus strand of NC_056726.1, from coordinate 362,933,572 downwards.
TTCTCACCTGTTAGAAAAAAATATGTGTTAGAAATACTGTCAGTTAATCATTCAGTGATTGTCTGGAAGCTAGCCCTGTCTCAACCAGTCCTGCATAAAAATGTAGCTTAGTATTTATCTATTTATTTATATTTTTACTGGGGTACAGCACTGATCAACACTGACCAATTTCAGGCTCAGCCCAGGTTGCAATTATATACTAGTAACCATTACTTTAAATAAGAAAATGACATTTACTATCAAAACAATTCTATAAAACATTTAAAGTGACACAAATTAATATTTAACATCATCATCATCATCAGTGCCCTCTTCCCATTTTCTACATGGGATCGGGGTTTTGTGTTAACTGTCGCCATCTCTCTCTATTCAATGCCACAATCCTGCCTTTATTGAATCAGTTTATCTTGTTTTTAGTGCCTTTATAAATTCTGTTCAGTTGAGTGGCTCTTGGCTGATTTATACAAAGCAAAGACTTTTTTTTTGAATAATCACACTTTTATAAGTTGTTTAAAGTACACTACTGTATCCATATCTTTAAGTTTGTTTGTGGTAGCATTTCACTCCAGACACTCTTTTACTGTGCTTTTACATTAGGAGGGCTGGGATTATTCAACTATTGACAGTAGTTGTTTACCTGGTCTATGTGAGCTGGGAAGCACACAAAAGGTCTCTAAGTATCTTTTTGCACTTCTCTTATATACTGTGACTATTCTTTAGCAGTTTAAAAAATGTATTGCCTGCTGCTGCTTTAAGTAGTTAATTGCACTGTATTACATTGTATCTGTTGTAGGGCTGTTGTAGATAGTTTGTATGGTCTTGTTACACTTGGGCTCCAAACCAGCTACTCTACATTACGGTGTTTTTCTGCACCCTTGTGGCAGAAGTGTGCTGATCTAACCAGTCTGAGTTGGGGATTGCTGGTGGAAGGCTTATTGTGTGCTTTTCTGATTGGTAGCTATTTTAAAACTTGCTTTTCTTAAACCTTGCATTTTCTTGGTGCAGCTCTTCATGCAGCGGTGGTTAGCAGTGCCCATGTATAGACAAAACAGCCTAGAAGCTCAGTTTTTCCCTAAACAGCTGTCAGTGAAACCCTTCCAAACTTTTCTGCTGTTTTAGAAGCAACTCAGTTGTGCACTGAGCAGCATTGCCTTATTTACCAACCTTAACCTACACAAAGTATAGGTCCCTCTTGTAGCCACTGCACTACCAGCACAGTCCTGTCAAATTAACCCATTCCTTTCTCTACTATCATGGATTGGCAGTTTTGCGTCATTTCTCTGGCCAGTCTGTTAAACATGGGCATCCTGAGGCAATGTAGCAATTGTCTCATGTATACTGACAGCCACTTACTTCTGAAACAAACAAATACTTTATGTGAGAGATGTAGGTACACTATGAAATTGGAGACAAGACTCTCCCATAAGGACAAATTGAATGCCAAACATGTTGTCAGCAGAGACACACTTCCCACACTAAATAAGGACATGACACATAAACCCACACATGTCGAGGTGCCCACTAGTAACTTACCAAAAGATCGGGGGCATCCCAGACAGAAGCCACTTACACACATAACAATGCAAAAAAACAACAAAACATAACACACACAACAGTGTCTCAACAAATAAGCCCATAATGTGTAACACCACAAAACCTAATGTATTGGTCATAGGTGACTCCATTGTGAGACTCACGGATGTTCCTCTCACTAGGCTAGATTAGGAGTGGGTTACTGTTAGCTGTCTGTCAGGTGCCAGGATCTGTTGAGTCACTCAAGCACTCAAGTCACTCAACCACAAGGACTGGATTGACTCTATCAAAGTCCATATGGGAGTGAATGACTTCAGACATACCTCATTGGACTATATGCAGAGAGAGACATGATTGAGCTCTCAGATTATGTGTCACAGGCAGATATAAGCCTAGCCTTAAGCAGCATTCTAGCTTCTCCAAGGATGATACCACAATACAAACAAAAAATGATTGACTTTAACAATTGGCTTAGCTTCTGGTGTCAGTCCAAGGGTATCCAATATCTATCAGACTGGAAAGACATGGTCAAGAAACTACTCTGCTTTGCCAGAGATAGTCTGCACCCATACCTCTCAACCTCTTAGAGCAAGAAATGTGGACAAAGCCATCAGTAATTGGGGGACAAAAGGCCAAAAATAGGGATTTTTTTAAAATATTGCTCTTACACACTTAGAAAATTGATAGAATAACAGGTTTTGCATTAGCATGAATTTTCTGAAGGGTATGAAGTCTGAAACTCAAATGTCTGTCATTATTTTCTGACTTCAATTCTCAATGATTTGCCAGAAAACCATAATTTTATGAAAGACTGACCAAAAATATGAGGAAAAAATCTGGACATTCTGTGAAAATTTGTACAGTTAAGAGGTATGTTTGCACCTGTCTTCTCTAAGCTTTTGGATACTGGCAAAGGCATTAGCCACCCCTATTGTGCCTTTTTAGCCAGTGTCAAACTAACCAATCTCCCAACATAAATAAATCCTCTCTAGATAAACTTAAGGTACTGCTGCTTAACGCTAGGAGTCTAAACAAGAAACTGCACTCCCTGGAAGCACTCCTCACTTTGGAAGATGCTGACATCTGTGCAGTCACTGAGACATGCTTCAAAGGCACTGAAAGCACCCCAATCATGCAGGGCTACAATGCCTTCCATGCGGTCAGACCACAAACTGAACATGAAAGAACCAAAGTAAGAGGTGTATCCATCTTCATTAAAGATAAGTAAACCTCTAGACTGGTCAAACAGTATGACTTTCTTGAGCTACTCCATGTCCAGTTAACTGTAGGCAAAGCCCCCCTACCACATCATAGCTAGCTGTAGGTATATACCATGAAACAGGAAAAGTATACTGCATACCTGGATTTTAGTTATCTTACCATCAACTGGGAAACATACATGACCACAAACATGCTGCCCCAGAGGTTCTTGGACTTTGTCATTGCAAATGCTCTGGAACAGCTAGTCAGCACACCCACAAGAGGCTCAAATATCCTGGACATACTAACATGGGAGAACATTGAACCCCCCCCCCTCCGTGTGATGTCCTCCCTGGTAAAATTGGACCATAAATCAGTCTTGTTCAATATAATTATAAGAGCAGATACCCCATGAAGCTCAAAAATGCTTAAGAAATTTTCTTAGACAAATTACCGACTACTAAGTGATGGTATAAGCAGTTTCAAAGCCACCTTGAATGCAGATAACAGTGACTACTATGGAGAGGTGTACACCAATGCCCTGTATGACCACTTAAGCAGTTGTATGTAATCAGCTGTACCTGACTGGATTAAAACCAGGTCTTATAGAAAAAAACAAGCCACCCTGGTTGAACCCTAGTATAAACAGGCTATACAACAAGAGAAAGAAACTAATGTCCAAGAATAAGAGGGACCTGGCTCAACAGAAGAAGAAATCCCTCTCTAGCTTAAACAAACAAATCAGAGATCTTGTCAAGTCCTCCAAAGCTAATTATGAAGCAAAAATAGCCTTCCTAGTTAAGGATAATCACAAGGCATTCTTTAAGTATGTCTGAAATATAAAAGGAAATACTCAGCTATGCACTGAACTGGTTGTGGATAGCCAACCTGTTAGCTGACAGATTTGGAGAAACCTTCACTTCCCTGTCCCCTCCAGTCATCCCCCAAAGTATACCTGCAATCACTCCTCAGCCTATTATCTCAAGAGAACAGTTCATCTTGGTGCTCTCCAAGGCCAAAAACATTGCATCAATGGGAACACACAACATCCTAGGATGCTTTTTAAACAACTTAAAATATAATCTAACAGACCCACTTGGATCCCTTTTTAAATCACAGACAGAGAACTGGCTATGTTCCAGCACAATGAAGGACAGCAACAGTAATCCCTCTGCACAAAGGGGAACCATCAACCGAATCTGGCAATTATAGGCCCATAAGCTTGACTAGCTTTAACTACAAGGACATTGAAAGAACCATTATGGTCCTTATTAACAAAAACATAGGTAATCTCCAAACTCTGGACCCAACCCAGTTCGGCCTCATTAAAGGTAGATCATGCCAGTTAGCAGAGTTGACTTCTTTGAGAAAGTCACCAAGGCCCTGGATGAGGGAAAGAGACTGTATACTGCCTATTTTGATCTAGCCAATGTATTTGGCACAATCCCTCACTCAGGTATTATAGAGAAACTCTACCAACTGGGAATTAACCCCTATATTACCAGGACACATACTTGTAAAGTGGGTAACTTCACCTATAGCAAAAGACCAGTCACCTGTGGCATACCACAGGGTTCTGTGCTGGGCTCCTTGTTCTTCAGACTGTATTCCTCAGACGTCCAGGCAAACTTTGGATGGCCTGTGGCTGACCAAGTTCACTGATGACTGCAAACTGGGAGCAATCATTGAGTCCCTCAGCAATGTTAATATACTGTAGACAGGGTTAACACAAACAAATGATTGATGCCAAAACCATAGATTAAAACTAAATGCAAAAAAAGGCATTATTATTCCCTTTGGGAAAGCTGGCATCCCTGCTAATTACAACATAGATAACACTCCCCCAAGTTTAGACCCAATGGTACATGTGCTGGGTACTCACATTGATAGCAATGTGTACTTTGACCACCATGTATCCACAGTAGTAAGGAAATCCTTCTGTGTGATGCATCTTATAAGTAAAGGCATCACATCTAGATCTAAGGATGTTATAATTCCATTATACTTGGCCATCTTTAGACCAGTAATTGAGTAGAATGCCTGCTTTTGCATGTACCTCACCAGACACCTACAAATATTGGAGAGACCACAGAGGTTTCACACCAAGAAATTACAGGGTACACAAAACAAGTCTTATGTGGCAAGACTGAAAGCCCTGTCACTGTATTCTGTCTCCTAAAGGTTGCTAAAGGGTGACCTGTGCCTGGCTTACAGGGCAGTCTCTGACCCGGCACTTCTGGAAAAGTTACACATTCATAAATCAAACTGTAGGAGGGTCACTTGGTCCAGGGATCTTAACCTAACCTCTGACATACAGGTCATGCTGAAGAGATAGATACATCTCCCAGAGACTGCCACTTCTCTGGAACAAGCTTATAATTCATGTGAAACAGAACCCCTCCCTAATTCTCTTCAAAGACAACCTAGATCAGTAGATGGGTGACCGCAAATTCTCTCCTGGGGTGGTGCCCATGTCCCTCCTGGACAGTGGAAGTCTGGACTCATACCTCTGTGAACTTCATTCACCTAGCTACCAAACAATTGGGACAACTCAAGATAAATATGGCTAGCCAGGTAAGGGCTCTAGGGCTGTTAGCTTAGTAACCACTTATGAACATAGGAACCTATAAAATCAAACATAAGCTGTTAAGATAGCTATACATATAAAATCAGAGACAAGGAAGAGAAGACAGCAGAATTTTTAGGCATTATTAATGAAACATCTGCATGCTGTGTCTCTCAGAAATTGCTCAGAAAGGACTGTTTTGAATTCTTTAAGAGTTTTTTTTGCCTGTAAGATCAGAGGGAAGATTGTTCCATATAGCCGGTCCAGTCCTTGAAAAGGTTCTCTCTCCAAATGTTGTTTTAAAGGGAAGTCTATGCAGTGAGATGTGATCAGGCTGAGAATTTGTAAGGAAGTAGTTTGGCTCCCTAGCAGGAAGGAATCTTTTTAGAGGGACTGTATTCTTCATTTAGAATTTTGAATATTAGTGATCTGAGTAAGAAAGTGGATCTTTCACGTACCAGGAACCAATTTACTTTCTGTAGAAGAAGGCAGAGTTGCAAGCCAATAGGGCAAACATGCACATTTTATTTACAGTGGTCTGAAAAAGTTCAGCATTGTAGGAAGAATGGAAGGCAAGCAGAGGAAGGGCATATTCCAGTCTTAGAATTAGAGCATTTGGGCATGGTCACTCTAGCAGCAGGTGTAAGAAAGTGGGAGATTTTATAACAAAGCTTCAGGTGTGAGCAGACTTTTTATAGATAATTATTAGGCTAGCTATCCCTGTGGGTCATTTTAAGCCTAGCTAGTTTCCCCTCAAAGGTCAGAATCAAACCCTGTATGTTATATCTGTAAGATAAATACCGTCATTATGTCAACCCCCAAACTTTTTTGTGCAATGAGATCTGTGTGTGTAGAGTAGGTAAGACAGCAGTCCAGAGTTATTTCTAAGTATTTATATTCTGTGACTGCTGGTTTGTTATGCTTGCTCTATCACTAAAGATGTGTAGATTGAGGGTAGTAAGTCGATGTATTTGAAACAAAAGGAAGTAGGTGAAAGCAGATAATATGCAAGGAGGCTTGGGTACTTTTTTTTGAGGTTGTATCAGAAAACATTTTTCATTTCAGTCAACTACATGTAAAACTTTTCTGATGTTAAGATGTTAACAATAAATATATATATATATATATATATATATATATATACACACACACACATTAAAACACTCTCATGTGTTAGGATAATTCTCAGAACACTAGTATTGCATTCAGCTAATGTATAAATATAAAATACATGCTAGTATAAACATTTAAGTCAGACTTGCTGGGAAATATTCACAAAAACACAAATCCAAGCGCTTTTTACCAGTGTTTCTTTCTTTTCTTTATTAGCTCTCGATCTGGTACCTCAGCCTTTCGCCTTTAAGGATCACAGAAAGTGTATGCTTCGCACATCTTTTTATACAAATGCATACACATTCAAAAGCAATTAGCACAAACAGCTTATCCAATTATACAATTATTCAATTTTAACAACTAAATCAACATTACATCAAATTCATCACATTTTACTACACATATTATTATTAATATTCATAAATATATATATTTTTCTACAAATATTATATAATAAATTCATATATTTTTTAAATACAAAAAACATTTTTATTAATAACAAAATCAGTATATAAACAGAAATAAATATTTTTTCTATTATTTATTATTTCTTTTTTTCTTTATTTGCTATTTCAATCAGATCTAAATAGCCAGTTCTAAATTTAATCCAAAGGGCTTTAAAGTTCCAAATTTTAAAATCATCTTTGTCTCTAGTTCAAGTAACTTATAAAGATAATCATTCCCTCCCATGGAAAAAGGTTTCCCCAAAACACAAAATTTAAGACAATCGGCGGAACCACCATGTTTTTGAACAAAATGTTGGGCCACAGGACTACTTTCACTATGATTTCTGATCTTTTAAGTGTTCCAACACACGAATTCTCATCATTCTTTTTGTTTGCCTAATGTACCAAGTATCTAAACATGAACAATTTAATGCATACACTACCCCTACAGATTTACAGTTAAAATGAAATTTAGGATAAAAAGAAATTCCATTGATAGTATTCACATTTCTTACTCTATTACATAAGCTACAATATCCACATGGAAAAGTGCCAAGGGTCATGTTACCTATTTCATTCTCTTTCAGAAAGTTAAAATTTAATAACTCTTTTAAATTCTTTCCTCTTTTATATGAGAAAGTAATATGCTTCAGGAATAAATGGCCAATTTTATCATCTTCTGTAATTAAATACCAATATTTCATTACTATTCTCCTTATTTCATTTGAAAAAGGAGAAAATTTAGTTACAAAAAACAATTTTCCTAGATCAGTGTCTTCAATACATTCTTTAATTACCACTTGTTCCTTAGTATATTTTACTTTCTTATGGCTACATAGCCCCTCATAAATTTCCCCAAGAACTTTCTTTTTACACTTTAATAATTCTTCTTTATCATAACATCTCTCACTTAATCTCATCTCCACATCATTCAATTCACTTTCTCTCTCTCCTAAGTCACTAGTGTGAACTAATATTCTTTGAAATTCACCTAAGGGTAGCGACCGTATTAGATGTCCCGGATGCATGCTAGTAGCATATAGGAACATATTTACTGCTGTATTTTTCTTAAAAGGTCTAAAACCTATTTTATCTATATCACTATATAGCATCACATCCAAAAAGTTGATGTTTTCCCTACTAAAGTCATACTCAAAACTTAGTCCATGTTCATTACTATTTAAAGTCTCAAAAAAATCAAAAAATTCATTAATTTTACCCTTACAAATCATAATCAAATCATCAATATAACGTTTATATAATATAACGTTATTCTTGTAGAAAAAGGTAAGGATAAATAAATTTCCTTTCAAAGTATCTCATATAAATAATAGCATATGAGGGTGCAAACGCAGCCCCCATAGCTGTCCCCTTTAACTGCAAATAAAATTCATTGTTGAAACTAAAGCAATTATGAGTTAAACAAAATTCCAAAAGATTAATTATATATGTAGTCCTGGGTCCATCTCCTAACATTTCCATTATCGCTTCCAAGCCCCATCTTGTACTGATATTTGTATAAAATGATTTTACATCAATTGTCACCCAATAATAATCTTGGCACCACTTCACCTGGGAAATTACCTCTAATAACTCTTGTGTATTAGCAATGTGTGCAGTTTATGTGAAAGTCCAAAAAAGTATTAACATTACTCAAGAGCGAGCCTATGCCCGATACTATCGGTCTACCCAGAGGTTTTTCAAGACATTTATGTATTTTTGGTAGGGCATAAAAAATAGGTATTCTAGGTTTCTTAATAAACAATTTAGATACATCCTTCGTATCAAAAAATCCAAGATGTTCCCCTCGCTCCAAAAGTGCTAACAATTCATCATTAAATTCCAGCGTTGGGTCCTTTCTTAACCACTTATATTCAAAACTGTTATTTAACAATTCAGTCACCATTTCACAATATTTTAATTTATGCAGAATGACCCAATTTCCACCCTTGTCAGCACATTTAAAAATGTAATCTTTTTTTAATTTTATCAAGTTTTTTAAGGCCATCCATTCCTTCTTACTCAAGTTAAACTGCTTTTTACTCTTGTCAGGTTTATTAACAATTAGTGATATTTCCTTAAATACCACTTTTAAAAAAGCATTAATCACAGGCACCTTCATATTGGGTGAAAATTTACTATCAGATACTATATGTGGCAATGTTAGTTTTCCATACCCAGTATTAAAAGAATCAAAAACAGTTGTTGCCCCATCAACTTCATCATCTATTTTCACAATGTCATAATCATAAATAGATAAATTTAACAATTCATCAATTTCACAATTTTCATCACTTTCAGAGTTACTCACTTCTAAAGAAACATTTTCAGTATTATTAACCATGTTATCCTGAAAGGAAATTTTTAAATACAACTTCCTAATGAAACCTTTCAATTCTAAATATATATCTCCTATAGAAGGAAAATACGTTGGCACAAATTTACAGCCTTTTAGTAAAACAGCTTTCATATCATCATTAAGAAGCAAATTAGATAGATTAACAACAAATAAAGTCTGTGTGTCATATTGACTCACTGTAATATCATTTGAAACGATTCCTGCCCTTGCGACCGTTCCTTCCCCGGTTACTTTTGTTGTTTTGAAAGGAATTGTCAGCCCTTACATGAGCTGACGAGTTGTTCATATTCTCATATTCTTTGCTGGTACGACCATTAGAGTCCAAAAAAGTTACATTTTTACCAAAAAAAAACAACAGTCTCTTGTTCAACTGAAGATGCTGAAGTATTCCGCCATTTCTGCACACCTCTTCTAACCTTTGACCTACTATGTGTAGTTTTGCGTTGCCATGGAAACAAGATTCCAGTCTCATAATCCTTAATGTCCCGTACTAACTTATTTCTTTTCCGTGACATTATATCATTTTCAAGTTTCGAAACGTTTTCATTAATCTTTGAGAACTGTGTCTTAAAGCAGGATTCCCCCACCACCTTATCCTGCAAACGCAGTATCTCAGTTTTAAGTTTCTCATGTGTCCTTGAATTATGTTTCACCAAAATATGAAGTCATTTGGTGGTACACTCAAGCGAGGCTTTTTTCCATTCATCGAAGAGGTCTTGTTCCTCTTCTAAAAAATCAGCCGCTGGTAGTCTATCTATTCGCAGCCCCCTTGGTGTAATGTTTAAATTAATGTATTTTTCAAGGAGTCGGGTGTCAAGAAACAAGGCAATTTCTTTTGTCATTAACCTCTCAAGTTGTTGGAAACGGTCATCTGACTGGCTATTAGCTCCAACATTCCACGTATCCAAAAGAGTAAATTTCTTTTCACGTTCATTCATCAGATCAGCAAAATGTGTAGCCCCCGGCATATCAAGCTGCCCAGAAGCTCCCGCTGTTTGCGACATCATATAAACTGGTACTGCACCACGGAAAACTAATTCAGTTCCACACACCTTCTTAAACCACGATTTAAGCACAAAAACACAAATCCAAGTGCTTTTTACCAGTGTTTCTTTCTTTTCTTTTTTAGCTCTCGATCTGGTACCTCGGCCTTTCGCCTTCAAGGATCACAGAAAGTATATGCTTCACACATCTTCTTATACAAATGCATACTCATTCAAAAGCAATTAGCACAAACAGCTTATCCAATTATACAATTATTCAGTTTTAACAACTAAATCAACATTACATCAAATTCATCACATTTTACTACAAATATTATTATTAATATTCATAAATATATCTATTTTTCTACAAATATTATATAATAAATTCATATATATATATATATATATATATATATATATATATATATATATATATATATATATATATATATATTTATTTATTTTTTTTCTGGGAAATATTGCCTGTTTCATTCAGTTACATTATAGTTGCCTGAGCCCTTTGGTGTTGTCATTAACACTAGTTACACTGGAACATGGAGCAAAGACAAAACACTATTTGCTTAGTGTGTATTTTGCTGTTAACAAATCTTCACAACCTGTCTGCTAAACATTACCGCATCCTTACCCAAAAGGGCTACTTGAATAATATGCAATCAATGATTCATGGCAGACTACATAGTAAAGGTAGAATAGTCTTCATGATATCAGCCTATACTCCAAAGCAGGGCTAAGTTGGTGAAGATGGAGGATGGAGGACTGTCAGGCAGCAATTGCAGGATCTCCTCAATAAAGTGTGGCAAAATGAGCTGTTTTTTTTTTCTTTTTTTTCAAATAGAACTTTTATTGGTTTTCAATAAAGCTTGTCTTGATAATGGGAGACATGAAAGCTCCTAGTGGGAAGGGCAGACAGAACAGGATATGAGGACTGCCTGGTTCACATGGTTGGTGCAGCAGGAGTAATGAAGGGGAGGCCATTCTAAACTTTTGTTTGGTTCCTTAAATGTGGCCAACAAATGGTTTGCTGAGAAAGAGAGAGAGAGAGAGTCACAAGATCACCTTTTTCCTAGTTAGGAAAGAGCAATGGAGTCAAATCAGAGATTACAAACGAATTCTAAATGAAAGTCAGTCTCCAGCATAAACCACTGAGTGCCACAATCAGCTGTAAGCAGTGGTCTGAGAAAGCTTTGAGGTCAACACAGATTAGACTGAAGACCTGAAAAATGACCAGAGTAAAAGCACAGGAGTTCAAGGAAATATTCAAGGCTCTAGTATCTCAGAAAGAAGATGAGATAAGTGATGAAAAGAACAGCAGTGTCTCAAAACATCATGTCTGAAGATGATAAAATGGATATAGGTTCATAGGTAAGTACTAAGTTATCTGTCATAGGTTGGTACTAGGCTATCAGCCCTAGGGCTTATACAAGCCTAGCCATAACAATTCCCTGTCTATTTCTTCCCATACTATTTACCTTCCTGGACCCCTGTCTAGCAGGGTGACTGACATGATCCCCGGGGTGAATTTCCTTTCTCCCATCCAATCGTCAAGGTTCCTTTTGAAGAGGGCCAAAGAGGTTTTCTGCTTGACATGTATGGGCAGTCTATTCCAGAGTCTGTGGAGTCTCTGGGTCAGTAACCTATCCCTCCAGCATGTTTTGTTTATTGTGATGACAAGGTTTAGATCCCTGGAGTGTGTGGCTCTGGGGGATTGGGATTTCTTTAAGAGTAGCATGTCCAACAGCTCTGGGTTTGATATGGCCTTGTATGTTAAGCAGAGATCGCCTCTGAGTAGATGATATGCGAAAGAGTATAGCTGGAGTTTTTTAAGGTGGTCAGTGTAGGGCATCTGCTTTAGGCCTGTGATTCTTTTAGTGAGGTATTTCTGTGGCCTTTCCAGTTGTTGCAGATGTCTTGAGAGGTACATACCAAATGGGGCATTGTATTCTATAATGGGTCTAATGAGGGATGAGTACAGTGGGACAATAGCCACCTTTTTTCTGGATGAAAAGCCCTTAGTGATGAGGTGTGCCACACAGAATGATTTCCTGACTGTTATGGTGGTGTGGTTATCGAAGGTGAGACCACTGTCCACCTGTGTCCCTAAGTCTTTTATCACACTTTTGGTGTTTAGTGTACTGCCACCTATGTGGTAATTCACGGGTACATGTTTTTTCCCAAAGGGGATAACTATACATTTCTTGGCATTGAGCTTGAGCCCATGGCTCTGACACCAAGCATCTATTTCTGTAAGGCCCTTTTGTAGAGTATCTACATCATTTGGGGATTCAATAATGGCTCACAGATTGCAGTCATCTGTGAACTTTGTTAGCCAGAGTCCCTTAGTGTTGGCCTGTACTTCAGATAAGTAGATGCCAAACAAGAGCGGTCTCAGGACTGAACCCTGAGGTACTCCACTTGTCACTTATCTGGAGCTGGATTTGGAGTCGGCTACTTTTACAGTGTGGGTTCTGTCAGTAAGCCAGTTGGCAACCCATTGAGTGATGTAGGGATTAATGCCCAGCTTAGTAAGTCTATCTATGATTCCAGAGTGGGGGATGGTGTCAAAGGCCTTGGCAAAGTTCAGATAGGCTGTGTGGACCACCTTACCCTAGTCCACGACTCTGGAGACTGATTCAAAGAAGTCCGTCAGGTTCAGGAGACAAGATTGGCCCTTCACAAACCCAAACTGGGTGGGGTCCAGTGTTTGAAGGTTGCCAATGTCTTTGTTTATAAGTTCCATGATAATATGTTCCATGGCCTTGCAGATCAGGCTCATCAGACTGATCGGGTGGTAGTTCCCAGGATCCAAGGTGGATCCCCCCTTGTGGAGTGGGATAACTGTAGCTGTGCGCCACTCAGTGGGCACGAAGCCTGAGGTGAAGCTATGATTAAACATGACACTTAGGTGAAGTGCCAGTTCATTTTGTAGTTCATGTAGCACACAGCCCGGGATGTCATCTGGTCCCATGGATGCTGTATTCTTAGCTTTGGAGGGTGCGCTTTTTACCTGTGTGGCCATTATTACTGGAATTTGGCAATCATCCGGTATTGAGATGGGCCGTTTAGGGGGTGAGAGGGGGGGTGAAGTTGGCACTGAATTGATCTGCCAGGATATTGGCAATATCCTTGGGATCAGTATATTTAATGCCATTCTGTTGTAGCTCAGAGCAGATCTGAGCATTGCCATTTAGATTCTTGACATAGTTATAGAATGCCTTGTGGTTGTCTTTGGAATCTTTGGCAATTTTATTTTCGTAACTAGTTTTGGAGGATTTTATGAGGGATCTCAGCTTGTTACTGAGACTGGTAAGGGAGTTTTTTTGCATCCTGGGATTTTCCTCTTTTCTGCAACAGTTTCTTCCTTTTGTTGTAAAGTTTGTTTATGGCAGGGGACGACCAGATTGGCTTCCTTTTTTTGAAGGAGAGCATCTTGGTTCTATTTGGGATGGCACGATTCATGCATGAGTGGATGTGCTCGTACATTGCCTTAGTGTAGTATTCAGCAGTCGAACTTTCAATTCCCGTCTGCATGGGTGTCATGAAGTTTGTCACTTCTGACTTGAGTAGCCTGAAGTTGGCTTTGGAGATGTTTTTAATGGAGGTTTCCTTACTGGGGGGGTGAGGGTGGGATGTGGATGTTAAGGGTGATTAGCTTATGGTCAGACCTGACCAACGAGGGGGTGACCATAGGTGTGGAGCATCAGTTTCACATGTTGGTAATGACCAGGTCTAGGATATTGGAGCCCTTGGTGGGACTATGGATTAGTTGATCCAGGGCATTGGAGTTTATGAATTCCAAGAACTGTTGGGCAAAGGTGTTGGTACACAAGTAGTTTTCCCAGTTAATGGCAAGGTAGTTGAAATCACCCAGTATTAGGATGTTTGGTTGTATCTTAATATTTTACAGTATGTTTAGAAAGGTGTGGTGAGAATCTTGGGGCATGGTGGGGGATCTGTAGCAAGCTACAATTTGGATTGTAGTCTTACCTAGTGTTAGTTGCACCTGGAAAATTTCAGAAGCATTGTGTTGGGCAACTAGCCTGGTGGTGTGAATATCCTTGGTGAATATGGACACTCCTTCACCTTTAGTGTTTAGGTCCTGGTTTGGTGGCCGAAAAGTGTGGTAAGAGTTGTAGCCTGGTATTGCAGGGGTGCTCTCTGGAGCCTTTAACCAGGTCTCAGTTACTTCACAGATATCGATGTTCTCCATTTTTAGGAGTGGTTGAGAGAGTGCATTTTGAGGTTTAGACTTCTAGCATTGAGTAGCATTAACTTCAGAATTGGCATGCTTGTACCTGTTACGGTGGTGCTTTTGTCTTTTGAACTTTGCCTAAATAAGGCAATATAGGGTTGGCAAGAGCCTTAGCCAGTAACCTGAATCCCAGGGGCGACAGGTGCAGACCATCTCTGGCAAAGCATCATGGTCTGTCAATCATGTCGTCCTAGGCAGACAGATACTGGATCCCCTTTTAATGACACCAGAAGCTTAGCCAATTGTTGAAGTTAATCATTTTGTCCTTATATTGTGGTATCATTCTGGGCGAAGGCAGGATGCTACTCAGGGCTAGGGTCATACCTGCCTGGGCCACATGATCCGAGAGCTCTTCCATGTCTCTTTTCATGTAGTCCAGGGAAGTACATCTCAAGTCCTTCACTCCAACATGGACAATGACAGAGTCATATTTGTACTTGTTGTGGAGTGGCTTGAGTGTATGCGTTATGTGGCAGATCCTGGCACCCGATAGGCAGCTGACTGTAATTTTCTCCTTGTTCAACCTGGTGAGTGGGACATCAGTGTACCTGACTATAGAGTCACCTATGACTAAAGTGTTAGGCACATTGTCTTACCTTAGGGGCTGTTGCTGGGTGGCACACTGGTGTTGTGAGCTGTTTGACACTTTGGTTGTGATTGGTGTTTGTTTGCGTTTTAGCTTCGGAGGTCCTTGTTGTTTGGACAGGTTACAGTTAAGGGCCTCCGCATATGTGGATTTAATTTTGCTATGAGTGGGTGTTGGTGGTGTGGGTTTAGAAGGGCTATGTGTTGCTTGAGGTGTAGTGTGGGTGTTAACCTTCGCCTCTTGACTGTCTAGCACAATCTTGTGTGGAGAGAGCTTTGCTTCCAGTTTGGCTATGTAAGTGCATCTCTCACAGGTTGTACTGTTGGGTGGTAGGAGAAGAGGGTTATGTGTGTACATGAGGCAATTGCTGCATTGCCCCAGTATGTCCAGATTCACCAGGTGGACAGTAGAAATCACTGGAAGCTGACCCTTGGACATGCCTGGTTTGGTGCTTTTGTTGTAAAGTACAGGAGCTGTTTTCCCTTGCCTTAGCAAGGTACTATGCAATTATAGACTGTTTAGTGCCTACAATTAATTTCTCCTTATTAACAAGGAGATATGAGTGCTTGTATCAGTTTAAGGCTTCGTAGTGCTTTCCAGCAGGTATTAGAGCAAGTGCTAGTCATAGGGATGCCAAAGGTAAGATGAAAAAAAAAAGGTTTATCTTAAACACTGCATTGTGCACTAGCTAAGTTAGATGTGAAAGTAGGTAACTTAAGTTTTACCTGTCTAAAAAGTTAAGTTTTAGTGGAGAGTCACTATTTTTAAAACAGCAAGATAGATTGAAAGGGGATGGTCACTTTTGTATTCTGGTACTATGGAATACAGTAGGATGGCCAATAAATTTAAATAGTTGAAGGCGAGTGATTTCACAAAGTGATAATTTTGTGCTTACTCACACAAGCCAGTGAAAGCAGACAGGAAATGAGATATATGGTCAAATTAACATAAATGGCAGGCAACTAGAAAGACAGTGGTATTTAAGAACACGACAGTAAGTGGGTGGGAGGCTGGGAGAAAAAATTCTGCCTGACTCACAAGAGACAGAGCTGTGGTCTCTTTTGAAGTTTTAATATGCAGGTAAAAGCAGAATACAAGTAAAATGCAAGGTAAAGAAAACAAATCACAGTATTCAAAATATAAAAATGCAATAAAGTAATACAAAATACAGCAAATAAAAAGCAAACTCACCTTTCCTTCACAGCAAAGTGTAGCAGAGTCTGGGTGAGCCTTTCTAGTAAAGCTCTGAAATGTTTATTTTACCCCTTAAATAGAAGGGTTAGTTCCTAGCTCCACCCCCTCAGTTCACAAATGATTAACTTTAAGTGACCTCTTCTGTCTTATGTATGAGTCCTTAATTGATCAGTTCTAATTTCTGCCTGACTCACAAGAGACAGAGCTGTGGTCTCTTTTGAAGTTTTAATATAGGTTCATAGGTTCATAGGTATGTACTAGGCTATCTGCCCAAAGGCATTTATAAGCCTAGCCAGAATGTGTTGGCTTTCACCGCCCCCTTAGATTAGTTCCCTGTGCCTCTGTCCAGCAGAACCACTGAAGTGATCCTCGGGGTAAACTTTCTGTTTCCCATCCATTCCTCAAGGTTTCTCTTGAAGAGTGTTAGTGAGGAGCTCTGCCTAATGTAGATTGGAATCTTGTTCCAGAGCATGGGAAGTCTCTGGGACAGGAATCTATCCCTCCAGCACATCCTATTTATTGTTGTAGTGAGGTTTAGATCCCTAGAGTGTGTGGCTCGAGGGGATATGGTTTTCTTTAGGTGGAGTATGTCCAGCAATTCTGAGTTGGACATGGTCTTGTATGTCAGGCAGAGATCACCTCTGAGTAGGCAGTATGCAACCGAGTACAGCTGGAGTTTCATCAGTCGAGCTGCATAGAGCATCTGTTTGAAGCCAGTGATCCTCTTGGTGAGGTACTTCTGTGGTCTTTCCAGCTGTTGCAGGTGTCTTGTAAGGTGCATCCCAAATGGGGTGTTGTGCTCTATGATGGGTCTGATGAGTGATGCATAGAGGGGCACAATGACCTCTTTTGATCAGAATGCAAACCTTTTTGTGATTAGGTGGGCCACATAGAAGGATTTTCTAACCACTTTGGCAATGTGATTATCAAAGGAGAGATTACTATCTACTTGGGTCCCCAGATCCCTTATTACGTCTTCCGTATTTAGGGGACTACCACCTATGTGGTAGTTTGTGGGTACTTTGTTTTTTTCCAAAGGGGATGACTATGCACTTTTTGGCATTTAGCTTGAGGTCATGGTTTTGACACCAGGTATCTGTCTCAGTAAGACAATTTTGGGGGAATGTCTGTGTCAGCCGGAGAACCAATTATATCCCCTAGTTTGCAGTCATCTGCGAACTTGGTCAGCCATAGTCCTCCTGTGCTTGCTTGTACCTTTGAGAAGTATATGCCGAACAGGAGGAGTCCTAGGACTAAGCCCTGGGGAACTCCACTTGTAACCAGTTTAGAGTCAGACCTAGCTCCCGCAACTCTTACCATGTGGGTTCTGTTCATGAGCCAGTTGGCAACCCATCTCGTGATACAGGGGTTTATGTTCAGGCTGGTGAGCTTGTCTATAATACCAGAATGGGGAATGGTGTTGAAGGCCTTTACAAGGTCTATGTAGGCTGTGTGGACCACCTTTCCCTTGTCTATACCCTTGGTAACTGTCTCAAAGAAGTCCACTAGGTTTAGGAGGCATGATCTGCCTTTAACAAAGCCGACCTGGGTAGGGTCCAGTGATTGGAGGTTCCCAATGTCTCTGTTAATGAGATCTATGATGATGCGCTCCATAGCCTTACAGACCAAGCTAGTCAGGCTTATAGGGTAATAGTTCCTGGGGTCTGTTGTGGCTCCACCTTTGTGGAGCGGAATAACTGTTGCTGTGCACCACTCTATGGGCATGTAGCCTGTGGAGAGGCTATGTTTGAACAGTGTGTTTAGGTGAGGGGTTAGTTCATCTTTGAGCTCATGTAGGACACAGCCTGGAACACCGTTCTCTGAGTCATGTCATCCCAGGCTGACATTGATGCTGTGTTTTTGGCTTTGTAGAGGGCTGTTTTAACCTGAGTGTCTGATTTCAGGGGTACTACATTCTTCTGGTATGGTTATGGGCTCTTTTGGGGGTGAGAGGGGGGTGAAGTTTGCACTGAACCTGTCTGCCAGGATGTTGGTGATATTGGTCGGTTCAGTGTATTTTGTGCCATTCTGCACTAACTCCGAGCAGATCTGAGAATTGCCACTTAGATTCTTGACATAGCTAAAGAATGCCTTGTGGTTGTCTTTGGAGTTCTTGGCAATTTTTCTTTCGAAGCTAGCCTTGGATGATTTTATGAGGGATCATATTTTCTTACTGATACTGATCAGGGATGTCTTCCATTCTTCGGATTTTACTCTTTTCTGTACTAGTTTCCTCCTTCTATTGTATAGCTTGTTTAAGGCAGGGGTCCACCAGACTGGTTTCCTTTTCTTGGTGGAGTGAGTCTTGGTTTTGATTGGGATAGCATGACCCATGCATTCTTGTAGGTGCACGTAGAGTACATTAGTAAAGGATTTTGCAGCTTGGGCAGCGTTATCCTTTAGCATGGGGGATTTGAAGCTTTCCACCTCGGTCTTAAGTAACGTGAAGTTTGCTTTTGAAAGGTTTTTCATGATGGTTTCTTTGACCAGGGGTGGGGGCAGAATGTGGATATCCAGAGTGATTAGTTTATGGTCAGATCTAACCAGCGAGGGGTTGACCTTCAGTGTGGAACACCGGTCTCCCATGTTGGTGATGACCAGGTCCAATATGTTGTCACCTCTGGTGGGGGTGTTGACCAGTTGATCCAGGGCATTTGAATTTATAAATTCTAGGAAATGTTGGGCAAGGGAGTTAGTACTTGAGTAGTTCTCCCAGTTAATGTTTGGGTAATTGAAATCACCCAATATCCGGGTGTTTGGTAGGACCTTTATGTTTCCCAGTATTTCCAGAAATGTGGAATGGGGGTCCTGGGACATGGTGGATGATCTGTAGCAAGCTGCAATTTGAATTTCAGTTCTGCCCATTGTTAGTTGCACGTGGATGATCTCTGAAGCATCGTGCTGTGCCACTAACCTAGAAGTGTGGGTATCCTTGATGAATATGGGTACGCCCCTGCCTTTTGTATTTTGGTCTGGGTTTTGTGGCTGAAATGTATGGTATGAGTTGTAGCCTGGTAGTGCTAGGGTGCTCTCTGGATCCTTAAACCAGGTTTCTGTTACTGCACATGTATCACTTTTCTCCATACTGAGGAGTGCCTTGAGTGCGTGCATTTTGAGGTTTAGACTTCTGGCATTGAGTAGCATTACCCTCAGATTTTTGTTACCTGTGCTATTTGCGACAGTGGGTTTGTCTTTTGAGCCTTGCCTAAAAAAGGCACTATGGGGGTGGCAAGAGCCTTGGCCAGTATTCAAAAGAATAAGGGTGACAGGTGCAAGCTGTCTCTAGCGAAGCAGCGTGGCTTGTCGAGCATGTCATCCCAGGCTGACAGACACTGGATCTCCTTTGAATGACACCAGAAGCTTAGCTAATTGTTGAAATTGATAATTTTTTCTTTATACTGTGGTATCATTCTTTGTGAGGGAAGGATGGTGCTCAGGGTCAGGGTCATACCGGCCTGGGCTACATGATCAGAGAGCTCTTCCATGTCTCTTTTCATGTAGTCCAGGGAGGTATGGCTCAGGTCATTCACACCAACATGGACAATGACAGAGTCGCATTTGTACTTGTTCTGGAGTGACCTTAGTGCTTGTATTATGTGGCGGATCCTGGCACCCAACAGGCAGCTAACAGTAACCTTCTCCTTGTTCAGCCTAGTGAGGGGGACGTCAGTGTGCCTGACTATAGAGTCACCCATTACTAGTGTGTTGGGTATGTTATTTTGCCTTAAGGGCTGTGATTGCATGGCACACTGGTTTTGTGAAGTATGTGTTTTGTGGTTTGTGTTAGGGGTGGAGGTTGCTTGGATGTCTGCTTTGGAGGTCTCTGTTGCTTTTTCATATTTTTATTTAGAGCCTCCGAGTATGTTTTCATGTATTTATGTTTGTATTTTACTGGTGCTGGTTTCATAGGTCTATGTGAGACTGGTGGTGTGATGCAAGTAATTCCCTTCTCCTCTTGACTGTCTGGTCCAGTCTTCGGTCGAGAGAGCTTAGCCTCCAGTTTGGCTGTATAATTGCATCTCTCGCATGTATTAATGTTTGGTGGTAGGAGGAGAGGGTTGTCTGTGTACATGAGGCAGTTGTAACATTGCCTCAAAATGCCCAGATTCACCAGTTGGACCAGAGAGTTCACCTGAAACTTCCATTTGGACATGCCTGGATAGGTACAGTGAGGTGTTTTACTGATTGGCTGGTAAGGTCAAATAGAGAGCCTTGTCCTTCTCTACAGTGTAGCGGGGTCTAGTGTTAAGGTTTATTAGTGCTTGCTATGAGTTTTGAGCAAGTGCTGGGCTGAGAAGTGAATGGTTTGAGTGCTTAAGTTGAAAGGTTGTCTATTTCCAAGAGAAAAATTGAAGAGTAGATTTTGTGTGCTGCCCGGCGAGCAAAACCCCGCTAATGTGGGTTTTATAGCAGGGAAATGAAAGAGATAGAAATTAGCCCAAAATGGCCAATAAACTACTAATTTCTGGGCTGAAACCACTCCTCCAGGGACAGAGAGGCTGCTCAAAGCTCCCCTCTCTCACAGGTGAACAGTGAAACTTCCTTCTATCCAAGTAAGGTATGGGCAAACACAGAAACTTGTAACACAACTCTGAATTCAGCACTAACCTGAAAACTGGACTATACTGGCTTAGAAAGGTGGGAAAACAAGTATTTTTTTGTTTTTTTTTCTTTTTTTCAGTAAATAAAGCAGATACAATAAAAAAAAACACTAAATGCACAGAAATGGCCATCACACACAACAGTTAAAAAGGTAATTTAATCACAAAAATGACTTTGTTAAAGTGCAGGGAGTACAATAAGTACAATATGTAGCTGAAGCAAGCTTTTAAATCACAGAAACTCTAACAAAATGGGCATTTTAGGTGGAATTACCTAAAGGCAGCAAGAAAATGAAGAAAAATGATATCACTCCAAAGTCTCTCTTTTGTCTCTCTGCTGGTATAGAACTCTGCAGGGCACTAGGCAGAAGCTTGCTGAGCTGTATACAAGCACAAAAACCTTGCAAACATGGGTTTTATAGCAGGGAAATGAAAGAGAAAGAAATTAGAAAAAAAAACAAAATACAAGTAAAACACACGGTAAAGAAAACAAATCACAATATTCAGAATGTAAAAAGGCAATAAAGTAATACAAAATACAACAAATAAAAAGCAAACTAACCTTTCCTTCACAGCAAAATGTAGCAGAGTCTGGGTGAGCCTTTCTAGTACACTTGTAATAGGCTGTCTGCAGCCTATTACAAGTCTAGCCAGTAACCAGAGGTCAGACTGAAATCCTGTGCCTTGTATCTGTATGGTAATGACCTTAACCATTATGCCAACTCCTCCCTTTTAAATTACACTCCAGTACTGCAATTCTTGTACTTGGTGTGGGAGTACAACCCACAGCCTTCTGCAGTAAAGGCAAGTATACTACTACTCAAGACAAGTGTGGCAGTAAGGTTCTTAAGGAAAATTGGTGGTGGAAAGCATTAATCCAGGAAAGTATCAAAAGAGAGAAAGAATGCAGGAAGAAGTAGGAGATAGGAAAGACATATCAGGCTAAGAGGCAATACTGGTTGACTGAGAAGGAGGCTAACAGAGCAATCACAATGGTGAAGAGCAAGGCATAAGAGAAACCTTACCAGCTTCTGAAAAGTGGTTTAGCAAATGGCACAAAGAAGAGCAAGGCGTCAGAGAAACCTTACCAGCTTCTGAAAAGCGGTTTAGCAGGTGGCACAAAGAAGCTGTATCAGATGCAAGTCAATGTCAGAAAGATAAAGGAGATAGTCATCAGAGACCACTCATAAGGGATACAAGCAGGACTCTGCTCATCAGTCCAGAGGACATCAGAAACAGACTGAAGAAGTGCTTCATGAAACTTTTGTACATAGAAAACTCCACTAAAGCTGCACTGCACCATGCACCCCCTTATGATGAAAGACTAAGAAGAACCCAACCTAGAAGAAGTGTGAAGAGCACTAAGGGAAATGAAGCCATGGAAAACTGTAGGTTCAGAAAAATCATGGCAGATATGATCAAGAGATTGGGTGTTTTCAGGGAGAACTAGCTCTTGAGAGTAATCATTACAGTATGGAGAGAAAGGCCTACCCTAGATGACTGGGGAATAAACATTCTAGTGCCACCACGCTAGAAGAAAGATGACATTCACAACTGTAGGCAATGTAGAGGTATCAGAATCCTGTCATACAATATGAAAATGTTGAAGAGGTTTACTGATAAATCAGAGTAGTGGAATGTAATATGGGAAATGAGCAGTTTGGATTCAGATCAGGATGCAGTACAACTGGCCTGATGTTTGTGGTGAGACAGGTAGTACAGAAGAAGTTTGAGATGAGGAGGGAGTCCAACTGGGCGTTCCTATATTTGGTGAAAGCTTATGATGAGATCATAAGAAATTTGATGTGGGTAGTCCTGTGATAATTTGAAGTTCCAGAAACATTGGTAGAATTAGTGAAAGCTATGTACAAGGACCCAATGACACAAATACAAGCAATGTTCAGACTAACAGAGTGGCTCTCACTAGGAGTGGATGTGCATAAGGGTTCAACTATGAGCCACTCCTGTTCATACTGATAATGGACTATATCAGCAAATGGGTTGGAGGGATATAAAGATCAACAAAGTTGCTGTACTTATATGATGTTGCACAACAAGCTGGCTCTGAATAGGAACTTCAGTAAATAATAGAGGACTGGAATGGAAAACTGAAGGCACATGGGATGAAACGGAGTACAGACAATACAGTGATCATGCCAGCAAATGGGGGAAATTATAAAAAGTTTAAAATTCAGATAGAAGGGGAAATAGTATAACAGGTTAACAGTTTTAGGGAACTGGGAGGTGTGGTTGAGAAGGGCGTCTGAATGAGGAGGTTAAACCTAGACTCAGAGGTACTACAGGTAACTGGCACTGAGTGTCAGGATTAGTGTGGGATAACAGAATGCCAAAGAAGTTGAAAGCAAGATATAAAAAACAGTGACCAGTAATTCTCTATGGCACTGAAACCTAATCAGTGAAAGCACAGCAACTGAGAAAGATAGAGGAGATGGAGAAAAAGTGCTTGAGATGGGTAGTAGACTGCACACTGCGGGACATATAAATACATGAGGAATTCAGACAGAAGCCAAAGTAGCCTCAGTTACAGAGAAGATCAAGGAGAACAAATATTGATGGAATAGTCATATGTACAGGAAAGTCGAAGATGATTTGGTAAAGAAGGTTTAAGGTTGACAGGAAGAAAGCATACATTGTTTGATACAACTCATGTCATGCTAGATCAGTGACTGTTGTTTAACAGTAATCAAACAACAGCAGGGATGTTCTCTGTACCCACCATTTACAGCCACTTACAGTGTACACCTTAGACATCCAATTATAGTAAAAATATATAGTCACAATATTATATCGTAGTGCACACAAATGCATGCTGGTCTTGCAAAGCCAGATTAATGACTGTTTAAAGTGAGCAAATGACAAGAATGCCAGTTCATCCTCAGCTTCCAACTCCACCCAGTAGTTGCAGCCTCTTCTGTGTACACTTCTGATGTTTGATTGTGATAAAAATGATAGCCATGTAATGAATGTTAACTTTGTTCCACACAAACAGTAGCCACACATTAAAGTATTCTAAGTTACTTCATGCAAATCACATTAATCCTGAAAAGCCAAAATACTGAGCAAACTACAACAGTTACTCATTTCCTTCACATACTGCCCCAGCAATTATAGCTCCTTTATCTGTGTAGATCTCAGACGCCTGACTATTATAAAACAAACAGACCAAAAAATTCAGTCTTAACTTCTTAGCACAAGAATCAGGGACAAAACCAAAAATATTAGAGAAACAGAGAAACAAAAATCAGGGACAGATTTTAAATACCGCTCTTACATACTTAGCAAATATATAGAATAATATGTTTCTATAGCATGTGTTTTCTCAAGGATGTGAAGTAAATGTCTGTCATTAGACTGTAACCCTCAACAATTTACTAGAAAACCGCAAATTTCTTGGTAAGCAAGTCAAAAATATGAGAGAAAAGCAGGGAGAGTTTTCAGGATGGAACTCCATTTGCCATGCAGATCAGGCCATTACCCATATCTGGTTGCCTGCCAGGACTAAAGAAAACTTGCCCTATATTCTTATGGGCTGCTGCTGCTTTCATCTATGTGAATATGTGCTTGTCGTTGCCTTTGAATATTCGTGGGCTTTCTACTCTTTATCATTCCATGAATCAGGTAGACTGTGTGATGTTAAGGAGCAGACAGCTCTGAGAATTGATTGGCCAGGTGTGAAGTACCTCTCACACATAGGCTGTTGTTTTACTTACACTTACATAGGCTGTTGTTTTACTTACACTTATCAATGGTATCAGAACTTGTCAGAGATATGGATGTATGGCTAGGCTTAAAATGGCCCTTGTGGTTGTTAGCCTAGTAAACACCTATGAACCCAGAAGTACCATGCAAGGTGGCTATCTAATTTATTTGTACATAAGGCCAGCTGCCTGTGACACTAAGAAAGCACAAGGAACAAACCAAAAAGTCCAGCACAAAAACGAGGTGGAAATTTCAAAATTTAATTGTTTATTGTTACAATAGTGTGGCTGACCCAAACAAACCGGTTTCAGCTTCCAAATAGCCTTCCTCAGTGTTAGAATTGCCACAAACAAATCATGACATAAATACTTCTACCTAAATTATTCCACTTATTCAATTAACGCACACCAAATCAGCTTAACTCATTCAATCCTGGTTTAAAAAGAGCACCCAGTCTAACTCTCCATGCTGATTCCATTTCATTCAACTTAGTGTGCCAACCTGATTTGCACATTCTGTTGCCTTGAATTTTGTCTATAATTCTGAATTGGAATTTGGCAGTGGAGTGGGTTAAGGTATGTTTGTAAAGTACACTAGTTGTTTTGTGATTTCTAACATCATGCAACTGCTCACTAATCCTAAATCTAAGTGGTCTGGATGTTTGTCCCACATAGAATGCCCCACAAAGACAACTAGATAGATAAATTACCCAATCACTGCTGCAATTACCTGTAATTTTAATATCATATATTTTTAATGTATTTCTGCTGGTAAACTCCTTACATTTAACCATATGAGTGCAAGCACTACAGTGCCCACATGGGTGACTCCCTATTAATTTTTCTCCAAATAAATTTTACTGGTGACTGGTTTTGGTTAAACATTTTTTGTAATGTGTCAAATATGAATTTACAGTGCGTCCTCGTCTATATTTAAATAGACACCGGGGGCAGAATATTGGCCAATTCATCACTGGCCAATAGAATATCCCAATGATGATTAATAATATTTCTAAACTTATTGGTATTCCAACCATACGTTGTTACTAAACGTATGGGTTGGATATTGCCTTTGTCATGATCTTGTAATGTTGACCGATATTGTAATAGATCCTCACGATCTATTCTAGCTGCATGTGCACTAGCACTGTGTAAATTAATGGATAGATATCCCCTATTAAGAAATCTGTTAAACAAATCCTTTGTGCCTGACTGGTAGGTTTCATTGGTAGAACAGATTCATTTAGTATGTAAAAACTGAGATTTCGGGATATTGCGGATGATGTGGGGTGGATGATAACTAGTCGCATGGAGCATGGTGTTAAACTGTGGAAACTTCCTAAAGGTTTCCATATGCAAGGTGTTGTCAGGAGCTTTAGTTATCGATACATCCAAGAATGTTATTTTATTCATATCACAGTTCAAAGTAAAACCTATGCCCCATTTGTTCTCGTTTAGATATTCAACAAATTCTAAAGCATAATTATAGTCCCCTTTCCACACCATCCAACAGTCGTCAAGAAAATGACGCCAGATGTCCATATTGTCCTGAAATAAGTTATGGCTAGTATCATAAATTAACTGCTCCTGAATGAACCCCATGAATAGATCAGCTTATATGGGAGCAAATGATGCTCCCATAGCTGTCCCTCTAACTTGCCAATAGCAGGTGTTTTGAAAATAGAACACATTTGTAGTGAGGACATGTTCTGTAAGATGAAGCAACAAAGTGTTAAATCCAGGTGGATAAATGATAAGATAAAACTAAGTTGAATGAAATGGAATCAGCATGGATAGTTAGACTGGGTGCTCTTTTTAAACCAGGATTGAATGAGTTAAGCTGATTGTGTGTGCATTAATTGACTAAGTGGAATAATTTAGGTAGTAGTATTTAAATCATGATTTGTTTGTGGCAATTCTAACACTGAGGAAGGCTATTTGGAAGCCAAAACCGGTTTGTTTGGGTCAGCCACACTGTTGTAACAATAAAGAATTAAGTTTTGAAATTTCCACTTCGTTTTTGTGTTGGACTTTTTGGTTTGATCCTTGTTGTGGCTCAGTCCGTGCACTTGGCCTCGCTTGTGTGGTTGGTGGATTTTTGTCTGGATTGTACTTTGCGCTGGAGGTTCTTGAGAGTGGATCTAAACATATGAGGTGGCTTGGTACCCTTGGATTAATGGTTTAGTTTTTGCGTATTTGGATTTGCACCACTTGCCTTGGAGGTTTATCTGCGGCTCCAGTTACTTGCGCACCAGGGGATGTTCAACATATACGTAAAAATGGCAATGTGGTTTTTTACTACAGTCTATACGATATTCCTCAGGTACTGTGTGCACATATAAATCTCTTTTTCCTGCTATAAAATATATTTGCAGGTTTCTTTTGTTTAACATTGGGACATTCTTGTATAAACGGAGATAATAACAATATTAACCCAATCTGGACAGTTGCTGGATATATGGTTGATACCAGCACAAGTATCATTAATGCTTAAATCTTGTTGGTCTTTATTGCCCATTATCATTTTGCAATCGCATTATTATCCCAACTAAAACCATCACTCTGGAACACGTAATAACGTACATTTTTTGGACAGTAAAATTATTGGGATATTTATGCATTAACATCAATGGGAACTAAACCACTATCATTTTTTCATTTGTAGAATGACTGAGTACATGTTTCATTGAAGCATTAGCAAATGTTGTATGTTAGCAATTGTTTCTGCTGTATGTTCACATCTTATAATTTTAGTATGACTTCACTATTGAATTGGATTGGGGCAATCCACGACGCCTAACGGGACGTCATTTTGGTTTTGTGAATGAAGGTCAAACTTCACAAAATAATCATATGAACTGTTATTTTGAACTTGGAGTTTTGATTTTTTTGTAATTTTCAGCTACTTTGGGGGACATAATGACTTCTGAATATGTAATAGGGGGATATGTTCGAACTGACTCCCAAAAATAAGAAAGTGCCTGGATTATGTATTAACGATCATTTGTTTGGCCATATGTTTACCTTATTATATGTATACAATTTAATTTGTTAAAAGAAAAGTCATATTTAGAATTAGACGACTATGTGTTATTTTAGTAATGTACCTTTGGATGTTTGAAGGAGCGGGCAACAACTTTATAATATGATGTTGTCAGATTTATCATAATTAAGTTAACAGAATATTCCTATAGGTATGGCTTGATTTAAATAGAATGTTCTAGTGTAGTTGATTTAAACCAATTATTAGAGAACTCAATTATTAAGTGAACTTTTGGGTTTAATAAGAATCTTATATATCATACACATGTTACTTTGCTGGTGAGAAATACGCCTTATATAAAGTATATATAGAATAATTTAATCTGAGTATTTATAGTTTGCTAATGGGCATGTTAGATATTTCCGAAGATCTGCACACTATACAATGCTAGATTATTTTTGAAGGCTCACATAAAGCCAAGAGATCTCTATCAAGGGTTGTGACGAAAGTCTGCCCGAACAGAGTATACTGGTGGTCCTATATTGCTAATAATTGGAAGGAGGTCAATTTAAGCCAGTACATGAAATCAATCAGCAGATTCTGGATTATGAAACCCATATGGGGTTGTGTTTAATCAACAGTGAATATTAGTATTTATGTAACATATTAACATTTAAGATACACAATTTTGAGCTAGAGACGAAGGTCAGCTCATTATATGATTCTAAGGACCACTCATATCATGCGTTCCGGCCCCAAAACCCGGACCGTACCACAAAAGGAGGGGGTGTATCCATATTCATCAAGGATACCCACACCTCCAGGCTGGTGGCAACTCACGAAGCATCAGAGACCATTCAGGTGCAATTAACCATAGGCAAAACTGCTCTACAGTTTGTAGCATGTTACAAGCCACCCTCTCAAACTCAGGAACCCCACACAGCCTTCCTGAAGACACTGGAGAGTATAAATGTCTCTCCAAACACCATCATATTGGGTGACTTCAACTACCCAAACATAGACTGGGAACATTACTCAAGCCAGTGAAACGAAAACCACCAAGGAAGCCTTCTGCAGATAGTGATTGCAATGAATCCAATAAGTGAAGAATAATCACGAAGTAGGATTAGTAGTAGTGATTATTCTTCACTTATTGGATTCATTGCAATCACTATCTGCAGAAGGCTTCCTTGGTGGTTTTTGTTTCACTGGTTTGTTCGGCAGTTTTGGTTGTTAACATTACTCAAGCCCCAATACCCTAGCCCAAAGTTTCCTGGAGTTCATAAACTCAAATGCTATGGAACAACTTGTCACCATTCCCACAAGAGGTGAAAATATACTAGACCTGATCATCACAAACATGGGGACAAAATGCTCCACACCGGAAGTATATCCCTCATTGGTGAGATCAGACCATAAACTAATCTCACTGGAGATCCACATCCCACCCCCACCCCCAACAAAAAAGACCACAGTGAAGAACTTCTCAAAAGCCAAGTTCACACTTCTTAAGACTGGTGTGGTATCCTTCAAGGCCCCTGAGCCATTGGAAACCACAACCCACGCTGCTGAATCCCTTACAAATGCTTTCTCTGAGCACCTCCAGGATTGCATGGATCAAGCAATCCCAAATAAAATCAAGACCCTTTCCACCAAAGGCAAGTGCCCGATCTGTTGGACCCCAGCCATAAACAAACTTTACAACAAGAGGAGAAAGCTACTACAAGATAGAGCAAAATCCCTAAAAGGGAAGACATCTCTGATCAATACTAGTAAAAAACTACGATCACTCATAAAAATCATCCAAGGCCAACTTTGAGAGAAAAATCGCCAAGGACTCAAAAGACAATCATAAGGCCTTCTTTAGCTATGTTAGAAATCTGGGTGGAAACTCCCAGATATGCTCAGAATTAGTCCAAAATGATACAAAAATCACTGAACCCACAGACATTGCAAACATACTAGCAGACAGGTTCAGTGAAAATTTCCCCCCTCCCTCCCCCCCAAAAGGAGAAATATCTATCCCAGCAGAGAGTAGCCTCCCAATCATCTCAAATGCCCAGGTGAGAGCTGCTCTCTCTAAAGCTAAAAACACAGCATCAGTGTCCCCGGCTGTGTGCTACATGAACTCAATGAGGAACTAAACCCACACATAAGGCTGCTGTTTAATCTTAGCCTTACCACAGGATATGTACCCAAAGAGTGGCGTACGGCAACTGTGGTCCCACTCCACAAAGGCGGTGCTTCTACGGACCCTGGTAATTACCGCCCCATAAGCTTAACAAGCCTGGTCTGCAAAGCTATGGAGAGGATCATAATGGAACTCATAAATAAAGACATAGGGGGACCTACAGACATTGGATCCTACCCAATTCGGCTTTGTCAACGGCAGATCATGCCTCTTGAACTTGGTCGACTTTTTTGAAACAGTCACCAAGGCCATTGATGAGGGTAAGGCAGTTCACACAGCCTACCTTGACCTTGCAAAAGCTTTCGACACAATACCCCACTCGGGTATCATAGAAAAGCTCACCAGCTTAAATGTAAACCCATATGTCATAAGATGGGTTGCAAACTGGCTCAAGGACAGAACCCACAGGGTTAGAGTTGCTGGTGCCATGTCAGACTCCAAGCCGGTCACAAGCGGTGTCCCACAGGGCTCAGTCCTGGGTCCCCTCTTGTTCGGCATCTACTTTTCAGAAGTGCAGGCAAACATAGGAGGATTGTGGCTGACAAAGTTTGCAGATGACTGCAAACTGAGCCCCATAGTTGAAAATCCATCAGACACAGATATCCTTCAGAGAGGTCTCATAGAAATGGATAACTGGTGCCAGAGCCATGGCCTTAAGCTAAACGCCAAAAAATGTATAGTCATACCCTTTGGTAAAGACAAGGTAACCCCAAGTTACCACATAGGTGGCAATCCATTAAGCACAGAAGAGGTTATCAGGGACCTGGGGACCCAAGTTGACAGTAACCTTTCTTTTGACACTCACATTGCCAAGGTGGTTAGGAGGACCTCCTACATTGCCCACCTGATTATGAAGGGATTCACATCCAGATCAAGGGAGGTCATTGTTCCCGTGTACTCTTCACTTATCAGACCAATGATTGAGTACAATGCCCCATTCGGAATGTATCTTACCCGACACCTGCAGCAATTGGAAAGACCCCAAAAGTTCCTCACCAAAAGGATAAAGGGGCTCAAAAATATGCCATATGCTGCCCGACTGAAGAAACTCCAGCTCTATTCAGTCGCATACCGTCTGGTCAGAGGTGACCTGTGCCTGACATACAAGGCCATGTCCAACCCGGAATTAATGGACATGCTCCACCTCAAAAAATCCAAATTCGCCAGAGTCACAAGAGCAAGAGACTTAAACCTCAACACGGAAATAAATAGGACGTGCTGGAGGGACAGATTCATCACCCAGAGACTCCCTATGCTGTGGAACAGAATCCAAGTCCATGTGAGATAGAGCACCTCGCTGGCTCTGTTCAAGAGGAATCTTGACCAGTGGATGGGAGATCGTAGGTTTACCCCAGGGATCATCTCTGTATCACTGCTGGACAGAGGCACGGCAAACTAATGGGTATAGTATTCTTCAACCTAAGGGGTGGTGAAAGCCACACAACTCTGGCTAGGCTTATAAATGCCCTAGGGCAGATAGCCTAGTATGAACCTATGAACCTATGAACCTATGAACTGGAGTCACTCAGCAGCATTGGATATATTTATAGCTAGTGTGATTACAGGTTTTTGGACTACCTTCATGCCTATATATATTTTATGTTTACACTATAATATAATATATACAAGAATAGATATATATGACGTAGGGACTCACTATGCATGGTTAACAATGTGTATTTTCTATTAGACGTCCTAGCCACAGGTGGAATATTAATAATAATGAATGTTGTTGTCTAGGCTCCTCACTCTATAGAGATATAGATGGTTAATATAATTTACCATATCAATGTTAACAGTTTGTTACTTGTAGCCAATAAGACATCATAATTATTGGCGGGGCTTGGTCCTGAATATTATAGGACCATTACACTGGCACATATTTTGGGTTCAAAAATACATCTATACGGGTCAGGAATTTAGAAAATAAAAGGTAATCTTAGGTAGAACTTTTGATGATAACAAAGTCCTTTCCATAGATAGTGAAAGTTTTAACTATTGAATTGGTATATATTTGAAATGGATCTCAAATCACTATTGGAGGGACTGTCAGCAGATAGACATGACTTAGGCATTTTTGGTCTTACTCCCACAGGTCAAAACCTCATGGGTGGGCCCAGTTTGTATACAGGGGCCCCCTTGATGCCTTTATTTTTTTAAACTAACTACAAGTATGAAGAATCTTCGGTCACATATATGGCATTTGAGGTTATTTAAAGCCTATCAGGCCAAAGGGATAACTCCACATGGACTCAGGGTAAAAATTCAACCCCTGGTCAGCCAAATTGACGAACAATTGACCGAAGAATGGACGCAAGCCCAACATCAAGCTTCAGTGTTATTTGTTGGGGTCCTTACGACCTATCATGAAAGAGTAATAGATAAAAACATTTTGGAGATCACAAAGATTTGTGAGGAAGTCAAAGAACATGATGGAGAACCGTCTTTTTCTAAGCATTTAGATACTCTAGCCAAAGAGTTAGCCCAATCAGAACAAACATTAAAAAAGAAGAAGTTGGAGAAATTCCACAGGGACCTTAGTGACTATCAACTAGGCAAACCTTTTGATTCACAAAAGACAGTGCGTTTTCAGGACAAATCTCATAAATATGTTGGAAAAAGAAAGAAACCAAGGTCTATTCTTAAAAATAGAACTGAAACTACATCAGGGGAAGATTCTTCCTCTGTTACTGACATAGATTCCAACAACACTCAAGAATCTCCAGCACCAAAGAGAAAACACTCCACTGACCCTTTAGGGCCAGGAGGCATCGGGGGGGGGGGGGGGCAGAAACCAATTCGCAACATAGAACAATTGCTGAGTCAGATGCTAGCTTAAATAATTGCAATGTGCACAATATTTCATCTTATGTATTTACGGACACAGAAATTAAACTATTGAACAAGGGACACAATTTTGTACCAGCTTTTTCTGTTAGTGAAAATACACTTGTTCAGGATGTGAATGAATTTTGTAGATTAGTAAATCTTAAATTGTTTTTTTTTTCTGATCAAGATCAAACTCAAAGATCTTCTGATTTTCGCTTCAGAAAGTCTTTATTTATGCCACCTATGGATAGACACGTACCCATTTTCAAGGAATGTGTTCTTAAAGATTTACATTTCCAAGAAAATAATTTTACTCACACTGGACAGAATTTAAGCACATCGGAACAGGAGGCCCTAACCAAACTTAGCAGAAATCATAATTTGGTCATTATACCTGCAGATAAAGGAGGGGCCATTGTTGCAATGAATTGGGAACAATATGAGAGTGAAGCAAGCAACAACTTAAAAATGGTTTGTTTTATATGAAGATGTCTCTTGATCCTACACCTAAGTTCAAGAAGGATATAGATCAATTATTTCAACTGGCCTTTGAGGAAGGTATTATAACACAGGACATTAAATATCATCTTACGGTTGTGGATCCTACCCCTCAATACCCAAAATACACAAGAATCCCTCAGTTCTACCTGGAAGACCTATTGTCTCGGGCAAGGGTTTACTAACTGAACCATTGTCCACTTATTTAAAGAAATATTTACAACCTTTGCTAAGTTTGGTAAGTGCAAGATTGAAGGATACAACGGAGTTCCTACAGATCATTAGGGATACTCAACTTGAGCCTAACTGGCTACTGTGCACTCTGGATGTTATAGCTTTGTACACAAACATACCACATTGGGCAGGGCTAGAGGCACTTAATTTCTGGTTAGAAAAAGCTAACATTTATCCACCTGGATTTAACGCTTTGTTGCTTCATCTTACAGAACATGTCCTCACTAAAAATGTGTTCTATTTTCAAAACACCTTCTATTGGCAAGTTAGAGGGACAGCTATGGGAGCATCATTTGCTCCCATATATGCTGATCTATTCATGGGGTTCATTGAGGAGCAGTTAATTTATGATACTAGCATAACTTATTTCAGGACAATATGGACATCTAGAGTCATTTTCTTGACGATTGTTGGATGGTGTAGAAAGGGGACTATAATTATGCTTTAGAATTTGTTGAATATCTAAACGAGAACAAATGGGGCATAGATTTTACTTTGATCTGTGATATGAATAAAATAACATTCTTGGATGTATCGATAAATAGAGCTCCTGACAACAGCTTGCATGCGGAAACCTTTAGGAAGTTTCCACAGTTCAACACCATGCTCCATGAGACTAGTTATCATCCACCCCATATCATCCACAATATCATGAAATCTCAGTTTTTACGTACAAAATGGATCTGTTCTACCACTGAAACCTACCAGTCAGGCACAAAGGATTTGTTTAACAGATTTCTTAATAGGGGATATCTATCCAGTAATTTACACAGTGCTAGTGCACATGCAGCTAGAATAGATCATGAGGATCAATTACAATATCACTCAACATTACAAGATCATGACAAAGGCAATACCCAACCCATACGTTTAGTAACAACGTATGGTCGGAATACCAATAAGTTTAGAAATATTATTAATCATCATTGGGATATTCTATTGGCCAATATTCTGCCCCCCCCCTCGATGTCTATTTTCATATAGACGAGGATGCACTGTAAATTCATATTTGACACATTACAAAAAATGTTTAACCAAAACCAGTTACCAGTCCAATTTGTTTGGAGAAAAGTTAATAGGGAGTCACCCATGTGGACACTGTAGTGCTTGCACTCATATGGTTAAATGTAAGGAGTTTACCAGCAGAAATACATCAAAAATATATGATATTAAAATTATGGGTAATTGCAGCAGTGATTGGGTAATTTATCTATCTAGTTGTTTTTGTGGGGCATTCTATGTGGGACAAACATCCAGACCACCTAGATTTAGGATTAGTGAGCATTTGAGTGATGTTAGAAATCACAAAACAACTAGTGCACTTTACAAACATACCTTAACCCACTCTACTGCCAAATTCCAATTCAGAATTACAGACAAAATTCAAGGCAACAGAATGTGCAAATCAGGTTGGCACACTAAGTTGAATGAAATGGAATCAGCATGGATAGTTAGACTGGGTGCTCTTTTTAAACCAGGATTGAATGAGTTAAGCTGATTTGGTGTGCGTTAATTGAATAAGTGGAATAATTTAGGTAGTAGTATTTAAATCATGATTTGTCTGGAGGAATTCGAACACTGAGGAAGGCTATTTGGAAGCCGAAACCGGTTTGTTTGGGTCAGCCACACTGTTGTAACAATAAAGAATTAAGTTTTGAAATTTCCACCTCGTTTTTGTGCTGGACTGTTTGGTTTATTCCTTGTTGTGGTTCAGTCCATGCACTTGGCATCACTTGCATGGTTGGTGGATTTTTTACTAAAAAAGCACAAAACATGGACTTCTGGGCCTATTAATTTCTCCTTAACCTTCCATGTTTGTCACTCTCTGCTTCTACAAGTCTGCTTTTTCTCTTGTATAGCCCATTTTAAATGCCTTTGAGTCTTTCCTGTGGTCACACTCACTGTTAGCTTTCACACACAACAAATATGTGGTAAAGTACTAAGACAATTACAAACTACCCAGAAGTCAACAAGTTTAGTCAAAGAAAAAGCTCAAAGTGTCACTGTGAACAATGTGCTTATTCTAGACATTGAGTATGTCCTCCCATTATTAACAACTTGGTAAATTACAAATATTACCAGACTTCAAGTTCCACTGAACAAAATTACCCTTGACATAGCCAAATATCTGTGTTTCTGATAGAGCATCCCTATTGTTTTTCCAACTTGTACAGATGCTTTTTGCTAATGACTATGGATTGACTCTCACCGAGAACCACATCCACTTCTTTATAG
The DNA here is from genome assembly GCF_019279795.1 of Protopterus annectens. Lineage (NCBI taxonomy): Eukaryota > Metazoa > Chordata > Ceratodontiformes > Protopteridae > Protopterus > Protopterus annectens. The sequence continues at coordinate 362,898,029 of NC_056726.1, read as the reverse complement.
TTCCTACTTCTTAGAAGAAGATGGTGGCTATCTTTTTACCATTCCAGTTTCATATTCCACATTGTTGATAAATCTGCTTTTATTAAAATGGTTAATCCTTAGATAATAGAAAACTCTCCAAAACCACTATTTACAGAAGTAGACAAATTGCCCATTCTTCTGTGTGAGCATAGTTTAACTGCTTAAAGGTTAGGATAATTAAATAATAATGAATGTTGGGGCATGGACTGAGTAATATTTATCAGTGAGCACTGGAGTTAGACCACAAAGACAGAGTCTAAGTAGTCAAATGAAAACTCAAGTGGGTAAATACTGCATATGCCATACCCCCAGCATTTATAACTAAGATAACCAAATTTATTACTTAATTCACATCATGTTTTTCTGCCATAATTTGGAAGCTGGGCAACAGTATATCACTGTGAAAAATAGTTGTTATAAAGTAATACTATTAAGTGCAGCCTACGCACTTTAGTAGTTTTGTTATTTTATTAATTCTATTTATTGTCAACCTTTTTTATTAAAAGTTATAAAAAAGTGAAAAGTAATATTGGGACCTTTTCAGAGTTTATTATTATGACTTAACAGTAATTGCATTTTTTGAAGATAAGCATGATGAATGCACATGCTCTTGAAAGACCTTTTAGTTTGTTTCTCTTGTCTGGACATTTAGTATGTTAAAAGCAGAATTTTAGAAAAATAACTTCATTTTTGGATCATGACATTTCCTCCTTGATGTAAAAGCTGTCAATGCAAATCTGACCCTGTTACAACCATACCATTCTCCTGTGCCCAACTTTGATATAAGGTGTGCTGCCTGTTACTGCCTTCATTACCAAAGCAGTAAGGTATAAGTAAGCATAGCTGGTAGTTTGGATGACTGATGAAATTATAATTACAAGCAGCATGCCAATAAATGCCTCTTGTTTAAATACTTCAAATAATTTCTGAAATGACACCCTTAGTAACCCTTATGAGCTGAGCAATATCACTTTACATTCTGCTCCATTTAGATCCAGCCATCCTATATACAATAAATGCATCTTGTATTAGTTAAACAATGAAGGAAGTGGGGAGGTTTGTGAAGAAGGAAAACACAAGTAATAACATGGTTGTACTGACCAGTGAACTTTCAGTGTAATAGATTTTTTTAGTAGTTAGGGAAGTGTTTGATTGTCATGTGTTTCCTGCCAGACACACATTAGTTTCATGTAATGTGAGGTACTACCAGCATGAGCTACTACCAAGGTATAATGTGTGTGTGTGTGTGTGTGTGTGTGTGTGTGTGTGTGTGTGTGTGTGTGTGTGTGTGTGTGCGTATGAGTGTGTGTATGTGTGTGGGGGGTGTTAGATTTTAACTTTGTTTCTACAGTATTATTGTTTTTTTTTAAATTTTTATTAAAACAGCACATTTTAAGTCATAACATGATTTCACATACATTAACAGAAAATAAAATAAACCATAATAACAAATTCCTATATTATCGATGTGCAGCATGCGTGTATGTTTTCATTTAACAGTTTGCTTTCAGTACAGAGACCTTGTCATTGTTTAACTGAATATGCATGTTTGAATTATACTTGCTGCAGTAACCTTAGCTATATATGCTATATCCTGCATAAGTTATAACAGCAGGCTAGCTTCCAAAGCTTCAGGACAACTTGTACATGCCCAGACTGTTGATAGTTCAAGCAGCACTGTAGAAAAAAAAGTGGTCCTGGCAGCAAGCCTTTCAAGGCTTTTATGCCAAATGAATGAGGGAGATGACAGCCTAGAAAGAAGACAATGCTAGATAAATAAAATGCAATGTCCTCACCCTGGAAATAAAAAATACACAGATGTAAGGGGGCAGAGGGAGAAGGAAGCTACTGTAGCAGTGATCATTCAGCATCATCTTTACAAGCTGTGTAAATACAATGGCTGCAGGCAGTGTTTTAACAAGGGAGATTCAGACAGTTGCCCTGGGCTCACATCTCCAGAGGGACCCATGGCCAAACAGGAAAATATATTTTATTTAAAATATTTTCTTATGTTTATCATATAAGCTAACTCATTTTAGTTAGCTTATGTGCTGAAAATAAGCAACCAATCACTTATGCTTCTTTCTTTAAAAAGTGCTAATAGATAAACACATTGACTATTTCCATTTATATACTCATGGTGCCAGTTATTTGCACATGTGCAGAGTGGCCAGTTAAGGTATTCAGCTCAGGCACTTTTTATTTATCGTTGCTGCCCCATGATACATGAAGTCAGCAGTGAACAGAAATCCAGAATGCGCTTTAAAAAGTGTATCTGGCTAGCTGTGGCTGGGGTCATGATTTGTAAATGTAAGTATTTTTAATGATGTCAGGCAACAAGAGTTTTTGAGCAGGTGGCTCTCTGCGCTGTGGTTGAAAACAATTCACACTTTTTGTTTTGCTCAATTTAAAATCTGAGACTGGAATTAAAGACTAATGTGCATTTGGGTTTGCCTCCATTTGTTTGAGAACAGTATGTGTGATCATGCATTTGCGCGACTCGATAGAGCAGATTACATAACACTTCTGAGGACAAATGTCGAAAATGGTTTGACAGAAAACCATTTTCAACATTTATCTATGTGCTTGAATGGCATAACGCATTTGCATTATAGCTATTCGAACCTCTGCGAGTCGGTATTACATTTTTTTGCTGTTGTCCTTTCGATGGAATGCATGTTGGACAATGGACTAACAAACAAATGGAGGTAAACCGTGCATTTGTGTAAAGAAACTGTAATTTGTTTAACATACTAGCAGGCGACCAGATTGGGAGGTTAGCTGTGCTGTGGATGAGATTAGCTTTTCTTCTTCATTTGCACAGTTTAAAGCCTGGCATTAAGGGCTAGTGTGCATTTGTGTGAAATACATATGAATAGTTATTCTCCTTTTCTTTGGTGGTGTAGCATTAAGGTCTGGGTTAGCAAACATGTATTTGTGTGCAATAAACTAGAATATTTATTCTGTTTTTTTGGAGGGACTGGCTAGCTGAGCTGTTAATGAATGCAACTTACCCTCTTCATTTGCTCAGTTTACATTCTTGCATTAGGAGATAGTGTTCATTTGTGTGAAATAAATTGGAATCTTTCCTTTTTAATATGCTGGCAGGCAACCAGTTCAAAGCATGATCAAGGGGTAGTGTGCACTTGTGTAAAATAAAGTGGAGCATTTATTCTATTTTTTGGGAGGGGTACTTATGGATGAAAGTAAATTGTCAACTTCATTTGTTTGGATTTACTTATGACATTAAAGGCTAGGCCAGTTTGCATATGTGTGAAATAAATTAAAATATAATATTTATTCTCTGCTTTTGGTGGTGGCTAGTTGTGCTGTGGATGAAAAACAGCTTACCCTCTTTATTTGCTCAGTTAAAAGTCTAGCATTAGGGCCTAGTGTTTATTATGTGATATAGAATGGAATATTTACTCTTTCTATTTAATATATTGACAGGCAGGCAGATGGGAAGGGGGAAGCTGTGATGTGGATGAAAGTAATGTGCACCCTTCATTTGCTTAGGCCTGGTGTTAAGGGATAACATGCAGTTGAGTAAAATAAATCATAATATTTATTTATCTTTTGGGGGGAGGCTGGTTGCTCTGTGGATGAAAATAACTTGCTATCTTTATTTGCTCAGTTTAAGGTATGGCATTAAGAACTGGGCTAGTGTGCATTTGTCTGTTTTGGGGGGATGGCTAGCTGAACTGCGGAAAGCAACTTAGATTTGTCATTTGCTTAGTTTAATGTCTGCCCTTAAGAGTTAGTGTGCATTTGTGTGAAATAGTAATGAACATTTGTTCTCTCATATTTTAATATGCTGGCAGGCAACCCGATTGAGAGAGCTCATTGTGCTAGGTGTGAAAGCAACTTTGTCATCTTCATTTTCTCAGCTTGAATCTGGCATTAAGGGCTAATGTGCATCTGTTTGGAATACATTAGAATGTTTACTTCCTGGTCAATCCTTGTGTGAAACAAATTTAAAACTTACCCTGATTTCACAGAATTTCATCATCTAGTATTTCTGAATCTACTGCCTGGACGCTGTTTATCTGAAACCAAGTTGAAACTGTTCATGATTTTGCAGAATGCCCCTGGTTTTACTTCATATGTCTTGTCTTTGCCTCATAAATTAATGGTTTTCTGCCAAGTCATTGAGGGTTGCAGTCACTAAATAGGAGAGTGGCTGGCTGTGGATGAAAGCAATCTTACCCACTTGTTGTTTGCTCAGCTTACATTCTGACTTTACAGGACTAATGCACATTTGTATAAAATAAGCTTTGGGTGCTATTTGTGTGTTTCATTATGATTTGTTCCTCATACAACTGTGCTTTTCAGGCAGAATATTGAGGATCACATTCAGTAAATAATGAGAAACATTTTACCTAACTTAATAGTCTGCAGACAATTCATGCTAATGCATCATGTTTATTGTAGCAAGTTTAGATATAGAACAACAATATTTAAAAAATGTCTCTGGTTCTGAGCCTTTATCTTTCTTTATGTTTTGGTTTTGTCATGATTCTTGCTCTAAGATGTTGAAAGGGATTACTTTTTTACCACAAATAAGGTTACATGCCAGCATGGCTACAACTGCTAGGTGGGTGTGTGGTATCTGTGCATGAAAGTAATTTATCTTATTTTTATTTGATTAGTTTAGTCAGTCTTTGAAGGACTAGTGTGCATTTATGTAAAATAAGTTGGAATACTTTGGCTACTATATGTGTGTCTGAAACAAACATGAAATACATTACTGTGACCATAATTATTATTTTTACCACAGCCAGAAATCTGAGTTATACACGATGAACAATAAGGCTATGATTACTATGTATGGAGGGTGGTTGCATAAGAGAATGGCTTACTCTTCTGTTATGATTAAGTTAAACACTCATTAGTCTGGCTTTGCAGGCCAGTGTACATTTCTGTAAAGCAGGGTAGAATACTTATACATGGGTATTTTTATCTCAATTGGATATATGAGCTGTATACAGTCCAGTGGCAATAACTGATGGGTATGGACAATACTGGGTTATAATGACGGCAGTTTGAATGGTCTTAAATCAGGAAGATGGATCCAAATGAACATATGCATTTAACCCCCCCAAAAATGTATGGGTTGGGAGGCCCATGGATTGAAAACTTCTCAGCCTAAGATACTTCTAATCCACCACTACATCTGTAGGATATGTGATGTAAGTGGGCAATCTACAAGAATGCATTTAAAATGTAAAAATATTGTGAGTAGAGTAGAAGTGCAGTTTGTGACTATTGTACAAGCTAACTAAGGAGTCACAGGTTGCAAAAATGTCTTGCTTTACAGAATCACTGGCAGTAGAGCTGTAAATGAATGCAAGAAGAATTTCCATGAAGTTTGAACAGATCAGCTGTCACTAGATCCCAAAGTTGTTGTGTTTAAAGTAGGCAGGTAGGGCATAGTGCACTATTATGTCAGAGTTTATTCAAAATGACTATAAGTTGCAAACTGAGTAAATCTGTATGTATATTGCTGGTAGTATTCTGGATTCAAGCTAAAGGCATTGAGGGAGACCTGATTAAGCTGTATATACAAATATCATGTATATACGCTTCTGTTTAAGACTGTGGCTTTGCAAACACAGTTAGAGCAATCAAATATATTGGACAAAGATGCTTCTGTGATTATGGGCATGATTAAAAAGATATAAGCTTCATACCCAGAAGAAATGTTAGAAGTTACGTAAGTCAAAGTGAAAGAAATTCAGTCTGTCATCAAAATTTGTTGTGTATGGCTACTGAAGAAACCAAATGCATGTCCTCACTCCAAACTATGAATACTACCCCTGTTATCTCTAGAAAGTAAATGATAGCAGAACAGTGGGCCAAAATGCCTTCTTTCCTCCCTCCTTCCAACATGGGCAAGCCAGTGTTGGCCAATCACTGTCACCCTCCCTCTCTCACCTGGCTCCTTCAGTGTCAGAGCTATTGATCAATTTTAGTTCAAATGGGTTGCAGTCAGGGCTTCATCCTTCTATGTCACTGAGCCACATTGGCACCTAGCCTTCCTTGATAATGCCGTGTTATTTTGAGTCCACAGTTGAAAGCCCATAAGATGATAAATGATGGTGCCATTGCATATAGCCTCTAAAACATCCCACTTACAAAATTTGTAGGTTTTGGGATTATAGGTTCATAGGTTCATAGGTTCATACTAGGCTATCTGCCCGAGGGCATTTACAAGCCTAGCCCATAGTTTTGTGGCTTACGCCACCCCTTTAGTATGGGGAACTATACCCATTATTTTGCTGTGCCTCTGTTGAGCAGTGACACTGAGGTAATCCCTGGGGTATATCTGCGATCTCCCATCCATTGGTCAAGATTTCTCTTGAACAAGGCCAGTGAGGTGCTCTGCCTCACATATACCGGGATTTTATTCCACAGCATAGGGAGTCTTTGGGTGATGAATCTATCCCTCCAGCGCGTCCTATTAATAGCCGTGTCGAGGTTTAAGTCTCCCGCCCTTGTGGCTCTGATGGATCTAGATTTTTTGAGGTGAAGCATATTCATCAAATCTGGGTTTGACATGGCCTTGTATGTTAGGCAAAGGTCACCTCTGAGCAAGCGGTAGCGACTGAATAGAGCTGGAGTTCTTTCAGTCGGGCAGCATAGGACAGATGTTTGAGACCCTTTATCCTTTTGGTGAGGAACTTTTGTGGCCTCTCCAGCTGCTGCAAGTGTCGGGTCAGATACATTCCGAATGGGGCATTGTACTCAATCATTGGTCTGATGAGTGATGAGTAAAGGGAGACTATGACCTCCCTTGATCTAGATGAGAATCCCTTCATGATAAGGTGGGCAATGTAGAAGGTCTTCCTAACTACTTTAGCTACATGGGTGTCGAATGACAGACTACTATCAACCTGGGTCCCCAGGTCCCTGATAACTTCTTCTATGCTCAGTGGATTGCCACCTATTTGGTAGCTAGGGGTAACCTTGTTTTTCCCGAAGGGTATGACTATGCATTTTTTGGCATTTAACTTTAGGCCATGGCTCTGGCACCAGTTATCCGTTTCTGTGAGACCCTTCTGAAGGATATCTGTGTCAGATGTGTTTTCTACTATGGCGCCCAGTTTGCAGTCATCTGCAAACTTTGTCAGCCATAACCCTCCTGTGTTTGCTTGTACTTCAGAAAAGTAGATGCCAAACAAGAGTGGGCCCAGGACTGAGCCCTGTGGTACACCACTTGTGACAGGCTTTGAGTCTGACATGGCACCAGCAACTCTGACCCTGTGGGTTCTGTCACTCAGCCAGTTTACATTGGATCAAGCCAGTATTTCACATTTTACAGCATCGGATGGGCTAGTCGCAGACTGAGTTCTGGGTGAGTGCATCAGTGACTCAGCAGGTTGCTACAAGATCAGAACTCTGTGAGTTCTGTTCATTAGCAGGCATCTGGGTTCATGTTTTTACAATGATACTGCCATGAAACATGAGATAGATATTGCATTCTTAAGGTGCAGCACTTCAAATGACATGTTAAAAACTTCCAATTGCCTGGTGGTAGGTCAACTGGATATTAAAGCTACCATAGAACTTGTCAGATAAAGAGTAGCTTTATTTTCTGTGAGAGATGGCACAACATATCTTCCTCATTCAGTATGAATACCACTGTGGGATGTGGCTGAAAAACATATCTGGACTGGATTAGTGCACTTATGTGGTTACAATATATATATATATATATATATATATATATATATATATATATATATATATATATATATATGTACATATCTGTATGGGTCTTCCTCAAATAATCGAAAACCCGTATGTTCGAATCTCACATTACTGAGACCATTTAAACAAAACTGAATGAAAATGTAAAAGAACAAATCTTACATGATCGAAAATAAGGTACTTCCTGTTCATTCATAGCACCACTGTAAAAAAAAAAAGAATGGAGATACTGTATGTGCATACACCACAGGCGGTTCTCACACAGATGTGGGAGTGCCTTGGGTGTTTACCCTTTTTTTCAATGTAGTATGATCTCGGAGTTGGTATATTTAATTTGCAGGGAGTGTGAGGATTGCAGGGGGGGGGGGGTGTAGCCACCTGCAAAAATATAAGTCAGCATAATTTATGGTCCCAGACTGTTGGGTGGTGGGCGTGATGTAGGTGAACTGTGTATAATTGTCATACACAGTAGGTGGCCGTTTTCAGTCATGTAAGATTTGTTCTTTAAATTTTCATTCATCTGCAGTTTAGTTTAAATGGTCTTGGTGTATATATATATATATATATGGGTACATGTCACTTCACCTATAACCCATTTCACCTAAACTCATTTCACTGAGACCAAATCACTTAAAGTTCATTTCACCTAAAACTCATTTCACTGACAAGTTGTACAATAAGGCAAGTCAAAGGTATATGTCCTTTTCCCCACTGTAGTGCAATCCTGGAGTTAGTATATATATTAAGGGAGGTGTGGGGGGTGCAGGCCCCCACACTGGGGTGGGGGTTGGGGGGCATAGCCCCCCCACTTATTTTGGTTTCATGTTGTCTGGTTTTGTTTTACATTATTTGGTAAAAGACAACTAGGTAGGGGGCTACGCCACCCACAACCCCCAATGCCCCCCCCTTAATATATATTCTAACTCCAGGATCGCACTACAGTGGGGAAAAGGACATATACCTTTCAATTGCATTAGAGTATTACTTGTCAGTGAAATAAGTTTTAGGTGAAATGAGTTTAGAAGTGACACGTACCTATATATATATATATATATATATATATATATATATATGTATATATACACATACATATATATATATATATATATATATATATATATATATATATAGTGGATATAAAAAGTGTACACCCCCCCCCCGTTAAATTGCCAGGTTTTTGTGATGTGGATACTCTACAAAAGGGCCTTACAGAAACAGATGCTTGGTGCCAGAGCCATGGGCTCAAGCTCAATGCCAAGAAATGTATAGTTATCCCCTTTGGGAAAAAACATGTACCTGTGAATTACCACATAGGTGGCAGTACACTAAACACTGAAAGTGTGATGACAGACTTAGGGACACAGGTGGACAGTGGTCTCACCTTCGATAACCACATCGCCACAACAGTCAGGAAATTCTTTTATGTGGCACACCTCATCACTAAGAGCTTTTCATCCAGAAAAAAGGAGGCCATTTTCCCACTGTACTCATCCCTCATTAGACCCATTATAGAATACAATGCCACATTTCATATGTACCTCTCAAGACATCTGGAACAACTGGAAAGGCCGCAGAAATACCTCACTAAAAGAATCACAGGCCTAATGCAGATGCCCTACACTGACCTCCTTAAAAAACTCCAGCTATACTCTGTCGCATATCGTCTACTTAGAGGCTATCTCTGCTTAACATACAAGGCCATGTCAAACTCAGAGCTGTTGGACATGCTACACTTAAAGAAATCCCAATCCCTCAGAGCCACATGCTCCAGGGATCTAAACCTTGTCATCACAATAAACAAAACATGCTGGAGGGATAGGTTCCTGACCCAGAGACTCCCCAGTCTCTGGAATAGACTGCCCATACATGTCAAGCAGAGCGCCTCTTTGGCCCTCTTCAAAAGGAACCTTGATGATTGGATGGGAGAAAGGAAATTCACGCTGGGGATCACATCAGTCTCCCTGCTAGACAGGGGTCCAGGGAAGTAAATAGTGTGGGAAGAAATAACCAGGGAATAGTTATGGCTAGGTTGTATAGGCCCTAGGGCCGATAGCCTAGTACCAACCTATGAACCAATGATATAAAAAATGAGACCACAATAAATCATTTCAAAACTTTTCCCACCTTTAATGTGACCTATAACCTGTACAATTCAATTGAAAAACAAACAAATCTGTTAGGGGAAAAATATAAAAAATAAAAAACATACAATAAGCTGATTGCATAAGTATGCACACCCTTAAACTAATAGGAAGAGTGGGCAAATATTGCCAAATCAAGATGTGCCATGCTGATAGACTCCTACCCAAGAAGACTGAATGCTGTAATTAAATCAAAAGGTGCTTCAACAAAGTATTAGTTTAAGGGTGTGCACACCTATGCAACCAGCTTATTGTACGTTTTTTTATTTTTTATATTTTTCCCCTAACAGATTTGTTTGTTTTTCAATTGACTTGTACATACAGGTTATAGGTCACATTAAAGGTGGGAAAAGTTTTGAAATGATTTATTGTGGTCTCATTATTTTATATCACAAAAAACCTGGGATTTTAACAGGTGTGTGTACACTTTTTATATCCACTGTTGTTGTTGTGTCTTTCGGCTTTTCCCGGTTAGAGGTCGCCACAGCAGAACTCCGGTCCGCTAATGATTGGCAGTAGATTTTTTACATGCCGAGTTGCCGGCCCTGACGCACAACCTTCAACGAGCTGAGAATCGAACAAGACAACGTCTTACTGGGAGGCAACAACGCCACCGCAGCACCACTGTATGTGTGTGTATATATATATATATATATATATATATATATATATATATATATATATAGATATATATGTATATGTGTGTGTGTGTGTATATACATACATGCATATAAAATAACATTTTTGACTCTAAGTAATCTTTCCCACTCTATTCTATTGGCGAAGCTGAACTTTTTGTTCAGACCAAAAGTATATTTGAATTCTGAGTACTAAAATGCTTCACATCTCCACTTTAACCCTATGGGATATCCTATGCAAGGATGTAAGTCATTCACTACCCTAGTAATATGTGAAACTTATTTGATGAGCTAAATTTTGCTGTGTTTTGGACTCAGCTGTTTTGTGTAGTTTTATGTTCTACCATTTCAATCTTTAAATATTTATGAATACTATTATTTAAATTAAATTTTTCCTTCTGAGGTACACCAGTGCCCTGGGAATTGATATCATATAAATAAAATTGCATGTCTTGCCTTTCTGTAGCCTTTTTTTCAAGGCACATCTGGAGTTATTAATAACTACCGAATTAAATGTCATTTATCATCAAAAGTGTGAAAACATATTTAGATAGGATATGAAATGCATCTGCTGCCACATTATTAATATGATATGAAAGTATTGGGTCAACATATTGAAATAATTGAAGTTGTTAGTAAAGACTGAAGCATTTCATAAAATCAAGGTCATCTTCAATAATAGTATATATTTTTTACTTCTAGGAAAACTTCAAAAAATTGCATGAAAACAGCAAAATGTGAAATGTATTTTTTTAAGCAAAACCGACACATGGGATTGAGTATGTGATTATTGCAGTGGTTTGTCAGTGCTGCCTGTCTCTTCTTAGATCTGCATATTTTGTAGTGGTTAGAGACACACTGAATTAATAAGAGGGTTACACAGTGCTCTTTCTCACAGCTCAGAGGTAAGTGCTGAAGGCGACACACGTGTCTGAGATGGTTTTCCCATCTGGTAGCTAGAAAATGTCTGGCTGAGAGATGGTGGACTCCAGCTTATTTGGAAAAGAAGCAACAAATTCAAGACCACACAAACAGGACAGAGCCTTGATCTCAGACTGCACTAGTGAGTTGGGATTGAATACTGGCCTTGGTAAAATAAATACCCAGAGGGCAGATGGGAGGGAGTGGCCATGAGATGTCTGTCCATCTTTAGAGACTAGTGTTGGTTTTGTTTTTGTGTATGGAAGCTGGGCAGCTATTGACATCACAATGACGTCTGACATGCATTATGCATGCCATGACCCCTGAAGATATCTCTGAGGTGTTATGCAGTAAAGCACCTCTGTTCTTCTGCATGATACCATTTCATGCTAAGTTCCTGGCTGAGGGGCGACAGATATAAAGGAAATGTCTTTCAGTGCTGTAGGCCATGCATCATGGCTGTTTAACTCCATCCCATTTTCTGGTCTCATTTAGGGGGTACTTAATTGTTGCCGATTGGGCCAGTATATTTTCAGAGTAGTTGTTAAAGTAATGTATTGAAAGGGCCAGACTTTTGAAACCTACAGGAAGAATGCATTATAGTTATCATCTAAAAATTGGAAGTAACGGGGTCCTTTTGATTCTTTTTATCTGTACAAAGGTTTGGACCCCACAAGTTGCAGAAACCTGCCATAATCACCTCTAAGGCCATTTGTCTTATTGATGTTGAGACTAATTCACCTTTAGTGTATTATGTATGTTAGAAGAATGTATCTGTGGTAACAAGTGTTAAAAGAATGCTTGCATTTCAAACAGATGTCATGTCACCTAGTACAAAACATAACAATGACATGCTTTTGTTTTTCATTTGACAAATATGTGCTTGTCTTAATAAAGAACAGTAATGAGAGACAGAAGGAGTAGCTGCTTCTCCCCACATGTAAAATGGAACATGTTAAGTCCTGCATTTCACAGTTTGCATATTTGGACACCAGCCTTAAAGTCTGCTTTCTGATAACATATATACGAGTAATGTATAATAAAGACATTTTCTGAATACACAAAGATGCCCTCCTTTCACAGGGATTGATCATTGTGGGTTGATTTCTTATCACAATGGAGAGAATCTCCAATTAAGATGTCTCTTAAAGTTGCACAGAAAAATGTCTCTGTGTCTCATGATGTGGTGTGAGACCTGGCAGAGCTAGTGTTCTCTCTACCAGCCAACTCATTGTGGTAACATAGGCACCATGCTACACACAACCACAGACACACACATTCAAATACCAAAACACACACACACACACACACACACACACACACACACACACACACACACACACACACACACACACACACACACACACACACACTCATTGAAGCATCCACATACAAGCCCCCAGACACTTGTACAGACTAAGGAAACACTCAGCCACAGATCCACATGCACATCCCCCTCCACACACAGAGTTGTTATGCCTTACCTAAATTCCATAGTGTAACCACACAGAAAGGGACACACAGAAACATATGCACCTTCATTCAGCCACATTCATGTTCCTGCAGAAGCATACACACTCACATCCACACGTAAGCATACTCTTATCTGCACGGCTGCCTGTAGCTTGACTGAGGAGTGAATGGGTGAATATTATCAAAAGGCGGTATTCATTTGCTCCTCGTAGGGAAAATTAACTTGTTAATGTCATGCTGAATTAATTGGGAGCTGCCATCACTACTATTGTCTCTTTCCAAGAAGGGAGAATACTAATTCATTTAGAGCAATACTGAAGACCACTGCTAACTCATACAATTTCTGGGATAGAGCACATGGCTAATTAGCCTTAGCTACTTCCCAGAACTGCTGAATTCGAATGCTGTTTCCACAGCTAGTTCTTTCTCAAGCTAGGTCCCCCTGCCAGGGGAAAACCATAGTGGGAGACTGGCCTCTGAACGAGAAAGGCTTACTGTGATATAGAAACCTTACAAGTTAAGGCTTCCACATCACAGTAAGTTTTGTGAATCCAATCCACTGTCCTTATATGATCCCTCATTCTGTATGGACTAAGCAAAACTTCAGCAGAAAATCTTCCTCTATCACATCTAAACCAACAGTCTGAGTGGTGAAATGAGCATTTTTACTTTAATGCTTTTCATGATATTTTAAAACATATCAGCACAGGTCAATTTTACTCACCTTTCTTAACTCAGCAGATTTGAGCTCTTCTAAACATCATAATCAGGATAAGAGGCAGGGTATCCATTTCTAGTGGTTACGTATCTGGCTGTTAGTCTGTCTTTGCTAGATCATTTGTAATTTCTGCTCAGTATAAAGCTGCAAGCACTTAAAGACAACACATTAATTAGTAGCTTATTCAGTCTGCATTTTCTAGGTAAGTGCTTTTAATTGAGAGGATAAAATGTTTTTTATATTTCATTTTCTCTTGAGCTGTCTAGACACCAGAGATTGCAAACGTGTTGGACTACAAGGACTATAGAGTTATGCAGATCCACCTATGATTGGGAAGGGCTACAGTTTGCTATACTCTTTCAGAAAAATATGGTTTTGTGTCCCACTTACTCTGAGCTAGAGTGCTGCCCTGACGGAGTGAAATAATATTCTCTTAACTCACTTTTCAGTTTCTGCAGTTTTTTCTTTGGGTCCATAGAACATGACTTTATCAGACATTTAGGATTCCCAGATAATGTCTTTGACATGGACTGTTTACTTCTGGAAGCTGAATGCTTGCAGCATTTTTATTTTGTTATTATTTTTACTCAGAAAATGTTATTAAAATAATTCATATGATAAAAATGAAGTCTTTACAGCAATGCCCCCTTAATGTTTTAAAACCAGCTACCAAATAATATATAATACATAATATTCAGATCAATGGCAGCACAGTGGCACAGTGGATAGTGTTGCTGCCGCCTAGTAAGAGGTTCCACAGTTTGATTCTCAGCTGGGGTGCCTTCTGTGCAGAGTCTGATGTTCTCCCTGTGTTCGTGTGAATTCCCTCCCATGTTCCAAAGACATGCAGTAGGTGGATTGGACACTTTAAATTGGCCATAGGTGTGAATGTGTGGTATGGAAGAACAGCCATGGAAAGGTTAGACACCAGTGATGTGAACCTTGGCCCTAATGATTGTTACTGTTGAAGTGACACCCTGACCCCATGCACAAAAATGGGAAAAAGGGGTTGTGGATATCTAGATTCAGATAGAATACATATTTGTCTTGCTCCCTGACTAATATACCTCTACTATTGAAGGTAACATGACAGACATGCATTGATACTAGGCTGTTCCCATTAATGGAGCAAAACCTGCCCAGTGATTACTTCACAGGTACGTCACCTCAAACAATTTACTCTCCTTTGTAGTCTGACAGTAAGTTTGAAAAATTAAAGTGATGGCTGCTAAGAATCTACTTCCTGTGGCACAGGGTCTGGTCCTCTCAGCCTTTATTTGCCTAGTGTGTGACCTTGAGCAAGTCACTTAGACAGTGCTTTGGGATAATGGGGAATTTGGGCTAAGCTCCTTAATGGTGTCCTTGATGGCATGCCTAGTAATTACTTATGATCCCATTGAACTACTAATCCCACAACCCAGCAGATGCCATAGTTTTGCTCTATCCCCCCCATGTTCCCAGACACATATCTCTTCCTTACCTGTCCTTGGCACATTCATCAATATGTATTACTTGCTGTCCCATATGATCTCTTTTCCTACTTACTTGACTGCTTTAGCCGCTCTTTCCATTTCTTGAACTTTCCCTTCTCTTTCTCAGTCTTGTCTCTGTCATTTTGCCAATCCATCAAACACAGTTTCCCTGAACCTTCACTATACCTAAATACTTTTTCCAGCTTTCAGTAATGATATTTTCTTGCATGATGTTTCTACCCTTTTATTCTGACTCTGTTTTCTACTCATACTTTCATCCTCTCTGCCGATACAGAAAACCCAGTCCTTCAGAGGAGTCTTCCACACCTGAGCTTAAAAGTTCCTTTTTTTCAGTACTCTTCAGACTTTACTTCAGTCCCACGATATCTAAACTTCTCCCAGTGTTTCTTCTCCACAGTGTCAACATATGTGATCCTCCTTTCACCTTCAATTTCCTAGCTTAGCCAGTGTCAGGTGTCAACCTGTAACAGATGTATTTGCTGGTCATCCATTGGACCTATTTCTGTAAGGGTCCTGCAGATGATCTAAGCTTCTTTCCCAAGCTATTGTCTCTTCCAGCCTTCCACTGCATCATACATTCTTCATTCAATTTCTTTTTACGTCCTTCCTTCAGTCTCAGGGAAAATAGCCTTATCCCTTGGCTTTCCACTGTCTTTAGAGATCACACCCACCAGGCTTCATTAAACTACATTACTGATCCCTTTTTTCCAATGCCTTACATTAAACATCTTAGCACTGTCTACACCTGAACCCCCATCCCTGTGAACTACCCACCTTTTCCCTTAACAACTTTTTCATCCTTTCAAAATCGAACAATCACCCTTTAAGGAAAATATTAAAAAACTAACAAACATCTTGAAAACTACAACATTTCTCTCCATCCCCTGCTATGAGTTTTTCATCATAGCATTTTTCCTTTCCACTCATTTAGTCCTTCAACTCCTTTATTTCCTTATTTCTTCTTCTGGTATGAACTACCGTCTCCTCTACTTGTTACTATCCCCACACCAGTGGAATGCCTGTCATCTATTCAGTCATATCCTAAGACTTTCTACTAACCTTTGGCATCCTCTTTGAGATCTTCCTATCCTCTCCCTCACACACACCTGTTAGGATTAAAACCAGCCATGCCATGCCAGTTGGCTAGGTTTATTGCCAAAATATATCATTAAAACTTGGCAGTCCCCAGTCTCCATAGACTCTTGGTGTCTCCTGCTTAGCTCTCCCAATCCTACCACATTTACCCTTGCAAATAAATTGTGAACATAAACTTTGCAAATTCTTTACTATCTGGTCCGAAGATTTCACTTGTAGATTTACTAGAAAATTAGAGGATGTGGGGTAACACCATCACCATATTAAGCCATGTATGACAAAATGGGGATCCCACTTTGCTAACCCATTAATCAAATATTCCCACAATCTTTACACACCGGTTATACAAGTTATTGTCAACTGTGGTTAATCCGTAGATATGTCACACCACCCTCCTTTGCTAGAAGTAATTCAGCTCTGTTCACATTCTGCCTTTCTAATGTCACAACCACACATTTTGAAGTTGAAGTTGTAGTCCTGCTTTGTTCCCAAAACTCTTAAATTTCACCAGAATTCCTGGATGGTTTCCTGCACCTCAGATAACAACAGTGTGAAATTGTTTGCAAAAAAATTCAAGCTGTCAAATGTTTTCTGTCCATCTCCTTTAGGTCTACCTCCCAGCCTCATTTTCACCTTCTGAGCCAGTACTTTAGTGATCAACAAGAACAGCAATGTGAGAAACAGGCACCCATGCCTTGTAACCTTTTCCACCCTAACTTTCCTTGAAATGCCCCTGTTTAATGAACCTAGTCTTGGTATAATGTTAAAAAACTTGGTAATAGTCAAACAAGAAAAAAACTTAAAAATGGTATAGCCACGGAGTACCAATAAGTGCTCCAACACCACTGTTGTTACTGTCACAATTTCCTAATAAAGCCAAACAAATACTTGCAGTAAAATTGTAATGTCCACTGTAATAGCTGCCAAAATTCCATAGTTAATCCAAACTGCTTTTTGCCAAATAACGCTCCAATTGTGTTCTGAACAGTACGCCAACTCCAAGTTTAAAATAGCTTGTTTATTGACATAGATACTCGTATAGTTCTAAATAAACATCTACAAATTCATGTCCGAGGTTGTACAAACTAACGCTTGAAGCGTAATACTATAAAACATTAAAACAGTAAACGGACATTCAGTATAAATTACTGCGGACTTATTAAAATGGTTAAGTGCTTTCACCCATAACTTATGGGCTTCTTCAGAACACCTTCATTTCAAACTGTCCGCATTTTGAAACTTCAATGGCGCCAAATTGAATTTTAACCATTCAAACTTTTTAAAGTAACAGTACATGATATTGTCAACTGCAACACTAGACTAAATGCAAAATTAATCATCAAAATCAATCTATTACACTACTTGTTAGTATTGCAATACAAACTAACATATAAAATATTAGTATCCAAATACATCATTTAAAACTATACACAAATATTTGACTGTTCGCAACTATATTGTCATCAAATACAATAATTAAAATAGTCATCGAACTGCTAAAATAACCACTTGTTGTTCCAACCCTACCCATCCTTATTATCTATTGTACAACAATGTTGTATGTTGAATAACATGAAATTGTTAAAAATTATTAAAAATGTTAAAAATGTTGAATATTAGTGCAGCGGGTTACAGTCCATCAACCTAACTATAAAATAATAAGCAGTATAACTACGAGCTTTCATTTAAATATAATACTGCCGATACCTACACTTTTTTACTTAAAATTTATTATATGATACTAACACTTAAACTTCTAAAGACTGAAAAAATGAAATATAGGTGGTTTATACAGCATTTTAATTTTGTTACATGTTCACCTCAAGAATAGCCTTGAATGAAATACTGTCATTAAGACCCGGAGGTGTGGTGGCATCTGCATATATCTGCCACCATGCTTCTCGATAATTTAAAAGTTTTTTATTATCTCTACCTCTGGGATCATTTCTGACTATATCTAATAACGCAAATTCAAATTGATGACTTGGACCTTTCTGTACAATGTGCTTAAATAAGGCACCTTTTTGGTCCATTTTTCTTTTATTATAAATGTGTTCGTATATGCGTTTTTTTAGGCTCCTTTCAGTTTTTCCCATGTAGCAACTTGAACACTCTTGACAAATAGCAATATACACAACCATTTTGGTATTACAATTCCCCTTAATTAACCTAATTTTTGGTCTAAATATATTTTTTAATACTATTTCTTTTTTATCAAAAATATAACAACACTGGCTACAAGATCCACATTTGGTAGTATGTTGATCAGTATTCTTGGCTTTTTCATCTCTTTGTGTACTTCCCTTCTCCAAATATTTTTTAATATTGGTTCCCATCTTGTACACTATACCTGGTTTGTCTCCTATTATTTTCCTTACAGTCTCATCACTAGATAGTATATACCAGTAATTCTTTATAATTTGTATAACATCCACTATTTTTGGACTATAAAGTAATATTAAAGCTCTTTGCTTAATTCCTTCCCTGTTTTCTTTTACCAACATCTTCTCATTAAATCCATTGAGTTTATTCACTTCTTTACCTAACCCTAACAGGGGTTTGTATATTGTACCCCATAGTACCCCATTATATTTACATGAAAGCTCGTAGTTATACTGCTTATTATTTTATAGTTAGGTTGATGGACTGTAACCCGCTGCACTAATATTCAACATTTTTAACATTTTTAATAACTTTTAATAATTTTTAACAATTTCATGTTATTCAACATACAACATTGTTGTACAATAGATAATAAGGATGGGTAGGGTTGGAACAACAAGTGGTTATTTTAGCAGTTCGATGACTATTTTAATTATTGTATTTGATGACAATATAGTTGCGAACAGTCAAATATTTGTGTATAGTTTTAAATGATGTATTTGGATACTAATATTTTATATGTTAGTTTGTATTGCAATACTAACAAGTAGTGTAATAAATTGATTTTGGTGATTAATTTTGTATTTAGTCTAGTGTTGCAGTTGACAATATCATGTACTGTTACTTTAAAAAGTTTGAATGGTTAAAATTCAATTTGGCACCGTTGAAGTTTCAAAAGGCGGACAGTTTGAAACAAAGGTGTTCTGAAGAAGCCCATAAGTTATGGGTGAAAGCACTTAACCATTTTAATAAGTCTGCAGTAACTTATACTGAATGTCCGTTTACTGTTTTAATGTTTTATAGTATTACGCTTCAAGCGTTAGTTTGTACAACCTCGGACATGAATTTGTAGAGGTTTATTTAGAACTATACAAGTATCTATGTCAATAAACAAGCTATTTTAAACTTGGAGTTGGCATACTGTTCAGAACGCAATTGGAGCATTATTTGGCAAAAAGCAGTTTGGATTAACTACGGAATTTTGGCAGCTATTACAGTGGACATTACAATTTTACTGCAAATATTTGTTTGGCTTTATTAGGAAATTGTGACAGTAACAACAGTGGTGTTTGAGCACTTATTGGTACTCCGTGGCTATACCATAATGTTAAAAAACTCATGAATGAAACATTCTTCTTTCCCTGCCCCTTTAATGCAGCCTCCAGTAAATACTACCCACCTCTGTATATAAAGGCCTTTATGAAATGAAAAAGCACCACCCCTGCCTGAAGGCATTTAACATCTTCAAGATCTATAATGTGTAACAAAAAATGCCAATGATCCTCAAACTTCTTAATTTTTAACAAATGCCACATCTGAGTATTATCCACTAGGCAAGGAATAAATGTATCCATTCTGGTGACTGGCACTTTATCATAAATCTTGGCATCAACATTAATAAAGAGTGATGAGTCTATAATTTGCATGGTGATCTCTCTCCTGCTTCTTCCTATGATAGGACCACTACTATTGTATATTTCCATGAAGAGGGAGTATTACTCCATTCAAGTCAATGCTGAAGACCACTGCTAACGTATGCACTATCTGCATGTCTATAGTATTGTAGATAGCCATAACCCACTGGTTTTCCTTCTTTGCAATTTCATTATGGCATTTAAAAACTACCCCATTACCTCAGCCACTACCTTCTGTTGGCTCTCTTCATCCACTCTTTACCCTTCCAGGACTAATTTCCCCATCTCCTTAAACCACTGACATACAATCTTCTTCCTGCCCTCTAAACATGATGATCTAAACCCATGAAAAGGTTCAATATGTTCTATTTGCTCTCATATCATTTTCTCTTCCCACCCAAGTCCTAAAACTCCCTCTTTCTCCTGTCTCCTTTCTTCTATCATTTTAACTCCTATGTTTTCATTTGGAAGCTAACAGTTTTCCATTAGAATCTCCCAGCCCCAATCAGTACACTATCGTATGCCCTAAGTTTGCCCTCAAACTTTAAGAATATTTTGCTTTCAGCCTGTCTTGCAGACAAGCCCCTGCTATGAATTAATTTTTCCCTTCCATTGTTCCCTTTGAAGAATCCTATCTCTTCTTCCACTGTCTTATTCCTCCTCTTTCTTCCTGTGTCTCTCCTTGCTCTATTATTTTTCTTCTCCACAATTTCTTACACTGATATCATCATATATGGTGCAGTGGTGCAGCGTTGGTGTTGTCACCTCACAGCAAGAGGTTCTCTGGTTTGGTTCTTGGCTGGGGGTGCCTTTTGTGCAGAGTCTGCATGTCCTCCCTGCGTTTGTGTCGGTTTCCTCTGGGTGCTCCAGTTTCCTTCCACGTTACTAAGACAAGCATCTGGAGCGTTTCTCCCTGGGCATCTGCTGAAAATTGGCTTGTTCCAAGTCGGACTTTCCCAGTTAACAAATGTTAAATAAATATACCTGCATTCTTTTCATTAAATGACCTGTTATCCATTTGCACTCTCATCTACCATCTCCTGCACCCAATCTGTCATTCCTGCTGAATTCCAGTCATACTGATTTTATCTCCACTGGAATCTCTCACCTTCCTGATTGTCCCCAAGCAGTTGTTTTGCTACAGTTAATGGCTAGGTTCATTCTAAGTTTATTTTATCATTTATTTTATTTATTTTATTTTGCATTTGTTGGCCGGGCTAGTCTAACTGGATACATGTCCATTTTCAGTAAAGGCCCGGGGAGAAAAGCTCCAAGATAGATACAAAAAAGAATGGAGAGATAAGCTCCGAGACAGATATAATAAACAATATAAAAGGTTGCAACAGTCAAACTTAAACATCTGTTGGTAATCTGTTGGTAATATAAAGTACAGTACTCATCATAAGCATAACTCAAATAGTAACCAATGTCATATGCTAGTAAAGTCCTTTTGTAAGAAATGTTAAAGGATAGACAGGGAATTACCTGAACTGAGAATAATAATATCATCTGCATACAAATTGCAGTTTATAGTTAATAGATCACACTGTAAGCTGTTAATAAAGATAAAGAACAGCAGAGGGCCCAGGATGCATCCTTATGGCATCCATACTGAAAATGTTCTGTTATCTGAGCTGTTATTACCACAGTGAATTGAAAAAAAATCTGGTTTGGAGATTAAAACAGAACCATTTCAGGGCCATATGAGTTATGCCAAAGTTTATGGAATTAAGTAGAAGAGAGTGATTTATGGATTCAAAAGTACATTTAAATATATATGAAGAGGGCTCAAGTAAGTTTTCTTTTCTCCACTGATTCACATATATGTCTTTTACTGTGTCTGTTACTGTTTGGATGTTGAAACCTTTTTCTAAATTTCATGCTACTTGTTACAGAGTAGATTATATTTGGAAATGTAGTACATTACTTGATAATGCTAAATTTATTTCAAACATTTTGCTCTAGGGGATATAATATGGCAATAGATTTGTATTTTCATGTATCTTTTGGATTTCTTTTTTGTTTTTTTGTGTTTGGGGGGTATTATAGCAACATACTTCCAGCTGTGAGTAATTATTCTGAAGGTTAGCATCAGATCACATATATGATAGACTGATTTTGGTAAATGACTTGCTGACATTTTAGGGAACATGAGCTGTATTACTGAAGATTTGCCTGATTTGTATATGCAAAGATTTTTTTAATACTTGTGTACTTTCTTGGTGTTTATTTATTTAACATGTGTTGACCGGGAAAGTCCGACTAGGACAGAACCTATTTTCAGTGGAGTTCCAGGGAGAAATCCTCCAGACGCATCTCTTCGGAATACAGCTGCAAAGTAAAATGGAGGGAGTTCCAATAAATTTTGCAGGGTATTTTGTCCATTTTAGGTAGTGGTTGGATTTGATTGGTTGAAGTAGTCATTAGGTATTGATGGGATACAAATGAAGTCTTTGATGGAGTTCTGGAAGTCTCTATCAAATTTATTTTTTTGTAAGTTCATTTATGAAACAATGTTGGTAGCAAAGGTATATATTGATTTCCAAAATTGTTTTGGATCATACAAGACACCTGCTTATATTTTACATAGGTGGCCTTTGTTGCATTTGTTGTGATACATGCGTTTGGACTTATTTGGATAATTGGTTATATTACATTAATTAAAGAGGAGGAGTCTACTGTACTGGTTTTTGCTGGATGATATACGAAATGAGTCATACCATAGTTATAAGGTATGCTATTCAACTGTTTTTGTGGGTGGTTGAACCAGTTTATGTTGCTGAGCATCAGAAGTCTTTTACCACTAGATTTTGCATAGAAGAGGTCAATGATACAAGGGCATTTGGCTAGAGTAGATTGATAGCAAATGTATAATGCTATAATATTATTCTTTGCTACATTACTTATTGTAAGTTCTGCTATAACCTAATTTGGATAAAAGTCTACTTCTGTGGTATTGCTTCTTGTGAACTTAGTTTGGAAAAAGTGCTTGTTTTGATAAGTAGAGGTTCTCCTATTTTTTCACATGGTCTGTTGTAATAGAAGCATGTAACATTTTTGTTGTAGGTCCTGAGTTACAGTGTGTGTGGGTGGCCAAAAGTCAGAGTAAGTCCTCAAATAAAGGTCCTTTTTTGTGCACCTTAGGTTAACCCTACTGATCCCTTTTGGTATAACTGACTAGTTATTTTACTAATGTTTTCCATTAGAGGTAACCCCTTTATCTGAATTATTTCAACTAGAAGTTTAGAGCATAAACATTGTGAATTTTCATAGAATTTAATTGCATAAAGAATAGAAAGATAAAGAAGACAGCATACTGTTCTGTTGGCTGTTCTGCTTGGTGTACAGTCCAAACATCAATATAATTTTAATTCTTTAGCTATTCAAAATAAGAAGCAGCCATCAAATTTGTTGTTGGCCAATCAAAAGTTCTCTTTAACTTTTGCATCTAATAATGGTGAGAGAGATTATACAAGTCAATGTTCTGGTGTGCACTTATTGCTCCTGTCTTCCCACCTTTCACCTAGCTATACAACAGCTAGACAATTTTCCTTCAAAAACTCAAGGACACTAACAGCAAATCATTTTTTTGTGGTTGAACATTCCAATAGACATTGAAAAGCTGACCACCACTTTTCCATAATTACTACCCTCATAATGAAATTTAGTAAATTATTCAGTTCACCACTCCTTTATGGTCATACAATCTCCAGCCTATTCTGAAACAGTCACCTGTTAGGATTGCCTGGAGAATATAGAGGAGAATGAAAAAACACAACAGTGATTAAAAAGAAGCACCTCACCAGAATAGGTGCTGAGAAATGAAAACCAAAACTTCAGAGGGCATTAGTTACCTGAAGTAATTGGTCATAAGCTGTGAATTAGGCACAACACAGTTAGACTCCTGATGGGCACATTTCTTGATTTATAGGGTCTATTTTATATATTCAAACTTTAGTGATCGAATATTTAAATGTTCGAATATGTTAAAAAATAAAAAAAAAAACAAAACTAAAGGGTGTAAGCAGGGGGACTGCGCCCCCCACTACTTAAATGTACCAACTCCAAGATCGCGTTACAGTGTAGGAAATGGGAAATTTTCCATTTCCGCAGTGTATCACACTGAAGTGCGATCTTGGAGTTGGTATATTTAAGTAGTGGGCGGGTGGGGGGGTGCAGGGGGCTTGCCCCCCTGCTTACACCCTTTACTTTTTCATTTTTTTTGCAAATATTTATTTTTTATATTTATTTTTAATATATTCGAAAATTTAATTGTTCGATCACTAAAGTTCGATCTTTAGTGATTCGAGCAATTAAGCGTTCGAATATATAAAATAGATCCGATTTATACACTGTCCTTTGGCCTGTTGTGCTTGGATTTAACACTACTTTTACTATCATTTCTTCTATACAGAGGTTCACCCTTACACGTTTTGGAATGCTTACCAGCCACTTCCATATCTGCCCAGTTCTGATTCCTTTCCTTTAAACTTTTTAAAGGGAATTAGTGTCTAAAGTAGCTGTGATGCACATGATACTGGCTAGATACCTTTCCCATACACATAGAGCTGCCTGTGTTGTCTGACGGTTCTTCCCCCATCATACTGCTGTTATATTCTAGTGATTGATCTTGGGCCAAAACACCCATTTGCAGGCGCAGTCTTTAACTGAAAGACTAATTGCCAGGGTCCTGATAATCAACAAATTCACTATGCTTTGCAGATGAAATTTGCTTGGTTTGCTTGTTCCTCAACTGACCTATAACACCCATACCTCTCAACCTGGAAACATCAAAAATCTGGACAAAGGCCCAAGAAAAGTAGGTACAACTAGCCAAAAATCGGGATGCTGATTAACATGAAACTTGCCTACATAATCACATAACCCCGCCTAATCCAATGATATTGTTGGGATAGCAACGTGAAGATTGACATCACTAAGTAGGAATGGCATATACTGACTTGCTTACAAATAAGGTGTGCCTTAACTGCAGGGGTTATTTAAGCACCATATATTTAGATACATTTCTATATTCATAAGATGAAGAAAATTAAGCAAAAATTCAGTCACTCTCCACAGCATAGGTATAGCCATTCACTGCAAGGGTGACACACTGAAAACAAATGTTTCTCAGAATGAAGTAACACAGTGGAATAAAAGTTTTCAATAAAACAAGATTCCATGACTGCTTAATTTTGATTTGAATGAAAGAAGATTGCTAGCCAAATGCAAAACCTCAGTCACCACTTGCCTCATATCTACCCCTTCCCTAAAAAGAAGCAAAGTGAGAAAGGCCCACTGACAGTCTAGTCTAAGGTTAAAGAAAACATTCTTCAAAGGGAAGTCTTCCTTTCAAACTAATGTCCAAAGTAACATTGCCTTAATTTGCCTCTACTAGGTTAGAAAACATTTTTTACTAGATAACACAACTCAAAAGACCTTAGTTTTATAATGATGCTGAAAATTAAAAATGTAATCAACATCACCAAAATGATCAGAGAAGTGAAGATACTCTGTGCTAGTTGTCCGAACATTTTACACTATTGCAAAGTCCAGAATTGCATTGCAGTTCAGAAATCAAGCAGAACAGACAGGGCATGGACTGTACTTTGGGCTGCATGCAAAAAAATACAACTTTGGGACTTAGTTGCTTCGATTTTTGTCTAGAAATCAGAAATTAGCTTACACAAACCAGGCAGAGTTTTTGCCAGTATGTGAATTTTCTCTCATACCTAAGATGCCTGTTTTGTCGGCAGCAGAAAGGAGAGGGAGTCAGCTTTTAGGAATAATTTATTAGCCATGTGACAAATGCAGCAGAGCCTCTAAATATCAGCTTAATTGCAAGTGAAGAAAAGCAGATGAAAGTGAGAAACCTTCCTCAACACTCTTTCTTGATCTATTCAAGGCCTTCGATATGGTTAACCATCAACTACTCCTCCACACTCTGAAGGCCATCTTCTTAGATTCCCACTCTCTACAGTGGTTTCACTCCTACCTCTCTGGTAGACAACAGGCAGTCCTGTGGCAAGGCAAACTATCCGCTCAGCTACCCATCACCCTAGGAGTCCCCCCAGGCTCTATACTAGATCCCCTTCTCTTCTCCATCTTTATTAATGATCTCCACTCTTTATTAATGATCTCCACTCCATCATCCCAAATGCCACCTGCATTCAATATGCAGATGATTCCACTTTGATCTGCTCAGCCTCCTCTCCGTCTGAACTAATGACACTAACCCAAAACACTTTCAACACCATTGAAAACTGGTTCACTAATCAACTACTGCTCTTAAATCCTAACAAAACTAAGCTGCTCCTTTTCTCCCCCACCCACAGATCCTCCCCTCCATTCTTTACCATAAACTCTAAAAACTGCATCATTATCTCTCCTGAAGTCTACACCAAGCTCCTGGGAGTTATTATAGACAATACACTCAAATTTGATATTCATATCAATCAGACCATCAAAACCATTAATAAAAAACTTGGCTACCTCTATAAAATCAAACCGTTCCTTATGCCTCATGCTAGAACTGCCATTGCCCGACCCCATTTACTCTCTACCCTTCTTTATGCCTCCCCTCTATTCACAAACCTGAATAAAACCGACCTAAATAAATTATCCTGCTGTTACAACCACATTGCTAGGCTTGCTACTGGCATGGCATATAGGACACACCACTGTCATAATCTAAATACTTTAGGGTGTCTTGAACTGCCTACTTTACTGCAGTTCAACCAGCTCATAGTAGCACACAAAGTCCTCAACCAACCAGATAACACACCTGCAGTTAAAAACATTATCTGCCCCCATTATACTCACAGGCCTCTATGGTCATCTAATAGACTACTGGTACTAAAATTCAAATCCAACAACTTGGCAGGGGATGCTTTGTTTGCCAACTCTGTTGGCAAAACTTGAAACTTACTTCCTGCCCACATTACCCAAGAGTCCTCACTACCCCTATTTAAGAAAAGTCTCAAAAAATATTTTAAATCAAACTGGCAATGTCCTTGCTCTACTCCTGACTAGCACCATCTCTATACTCTTCGGAAGACATATCAATGGAATTTATCTAAGTATGTTTTAATACACATGAATCTAAGTACTCTATCTTACAGATGAATTGTTGTCATAAATTGCTTGCTCTGTCAATCTATGTAAAATATGTTTGTACTATATTCACTTCTGTTGTGTTGCTATGTGGAGCTTTTCTCTCCGGGCCTCCGCTGAAAATGGACATGTATCCAGTCGGACTATCCCCGGTCAACAGGTCTATATTACGACATCAAAAACCCATATAATCGAACACCACAACACTGACACACATGGCGTGAACCGCAAATACGCTGAACCCCCTAATCCGTGAATTTTCAAATCTCGAACCGTCATAGTCGGCCAACACCACCCCGCATTACATACTACATACTCAAACATACTAAAGAAAACACATACATACACTAACCAAACCCTACTTCTAACCCTACACTAAACCTTACATACATTACTGTCTATGCAATTACCTTAACCCGCACCCTAACCCTAAGGTCCGTAACTATCGCACACTTACCCTACAGACATATACCCAAACAAAACAAATAATCCACACACATGCAGTTAACAAAACCCTACTTCTAACCCTACACTAAGCCTTATATACATTACCTATCTATGCACTTACCTTAACCCGCACCCTAACCCTAAGGTCCGTAACTATCGCACACTTACCTTATGGAGCTATACTGCAGATGGGCCAACCATGACACTTCGACATTTTGTAGTTCGCAGTTTTGAACGTTCGCCATTGCCGTAGTTCGCACTATACATGTCGGTCTTGTGGTGTTTGCAGAAACGGGATTTCGATCTCGTAATATAGACCCCCAGTCAACAAATGTAAAATAAAAAATAAAAAAATAAAGTGCAGCTCACCAATGGGCTAATAATTAGAGAGGTTAGAAAATGGTATCCTAACAACAACCTGGCCAGAATCAAGGCACAGTCATTTAAATGAAGACTGCAGCAACCCAGGCATGAAATTTAACAGTAAACTGAACAGAAAGACTAAGGTTCTCTTTTTAGGTGTCTATCTTTTATGAGCCCAGCGTTATAACCCATTAATTTTCCTTTTTTTTGGATACCATCTTTCATGCCTGCTATACAGTATGTCTTAGATTGCTTTTTCTAACCCTCATACATTACTCTTCTGTCTTCTCCCTGGCAGCTAGCAACATACAAGGTATACTTAATGCACAGATCACTTCTAGGCCTCTAAGTTCAGAGAACAGATTACCACTGAAAACCCCGAGGATTCAGACCTTTTGGAAACAGAGCCTTTGTTTAGGCTGCTGCAGCAGTACCTCATGACAACCTCATCTTGAAATTGTAATGCCTAATGCCCAACATCACAAGTCCATTCATTGCCAAGTGCTTCGCCATGTTTTTTGTGCATATGACTATATAAGTGGACAAAACAATATTACTAATCAGTGGATGTTTCCACTAATATGAGTTTGCTTTGAAGTCCCTTATGGAGTTTGATTGTCATTGGAATGAATCATCACCACTAGCCTCATGTTTGCATCTGCATTCAGTTGTGCATCTATGTTTTAAACAGATTATCTTTACTTTAAGACATCCAGTCCTCAAGGATATAGCACAATGTTTGTTTCTTCCCTGACAAGATACTAATATGCGATTGAGTCCTGTGTTAAAACTGTATATTTTCAGAGAATGTAAAGCACTAAGTTCTTTATGAATGATTACCAGAGCACTAAGTTTTGCTGAACTGGAATTTGGACAGAAAATCAGAGACTATCTTAACGTTCATTACTCCAGAGTCAAAGTGGAAAACCAAGACCACACAGCATTCTCTATCTAATGTGGAAAAGTTACTCAGTTACTAAGAAAAGGAACTATGAAACTTACTTGTACATTTAATTTTAAAATTCTTATTTTTATTACAAAAGTATTTTTATTTGACATGGACATTTTGCATGTAAGATTATTTTCTCTAGGAAACTGAATGAATGACAATGTTTATTATTTTGTCAACAAAAAATAAAAAATCTGCATCAGTCTTTTTTTTCTGTGTTTTTACTGTATTAAGACTTCTGCCTAGTTAAATTTATTACTGTTACATACACATTTTTTGAATGGCACTCTGTTGCTAATTTTGCTTTTTGGCTTTGGCAGAGGGTGTGGATTAAAAAAGCCCTTTTAGTTATTCCACCTGCCAAGTAAGTAGATAGATGGATGGAGAAGTAGATAGCTAGCTAGCTAGATTGATTGATAAATTGATACGTAAGCAGATACATAAGTAGATAGATAGAATAATAGATAGACAAACAGCAACTAAAAACATACAGAAACAAACAAAAAACAAACAAACAAACAAAAAAAACAGAAATATTTTTTTGTGGGTGATGGAACAGTTATCACTGTTGTTCCAATTTGTTGGTTTCCTGGTTAAATTCTCTTCCTGGTTAGTGTTTTTTCTTTTCTTTTTTTTTTTTTTTTTGTAGAGTTTGCATGTCATCCTTGTGTTTTTATGTGAGTTTCCAAGGCCTCATGCTTCCTTCCTCTTACATTGTATAGGCATGTTGGCATGCAGTTCGGTGATTATAAATTGGCCTAAGTATGTATGTGAATGTTAGAGCATGACTGTATATGCCTTATGAAGGAATTTTTGCGTGGGATGCCAAGTCCCCAACCAGTTTCTGTATACGTTAAGTTTACAGCCATACAACAGAGGAAAAGGGGAAACTCCCCAACACAGTGCACAGTGGTCTCACACAAAGAACAGAAAATAAGTCAAACCCCATTCAGCAGGATATCCAGCAGACGCAGATAAGCAGTGAAAAAAAGATAATATGAAAAAAAAGAAAGGGGAGAAAGGGAAATAGTCTAATACATATGTCTCTTAACTGCACATATGTGACAAACCAGAACCCCTGAAATAAGACTGAGTATTGAAGGTGCAGCCACGCTGCATTATACTTTACTGTGTGGTTTTAATTTCTGTGTTTATGGAACTGGCACCTTATATGGGTTACACCATTTTGCCATTGTGGGTACCAGATTAGTGAGCCCAACAAGGTATTCATAATCAGGGTATGCTAGACATTTTAGACATGTCCTGCCAATTTATATTTGTCTTAGAGGTAGAGGCAACATTTACACCAATTATTTCCGAAATGGAAGCAGTAGTAATGGAGGCAACGATGGCTAGCACAATTCCTCGTTTGCATTACTGAAATGTAGAAATATGAAGGCAGTCTTTCGGGATCACCTAGTGTATGAGGGAGATCATTGGAGTTCAGGGTAGTATCTTACCCTAAACATAAATTATTTTGGAATCTGATACAATAATCTTTTTAACACAGGAGTATCACAAATGTGCAAAGGCCATGTAGGGTAGAGTGGAATACCTCCCTGCACTGGGACCTGGGAGATTTGCACCAGAAAAAGCAAAATAGTTAAATGTCATTTTGAGTGTTTTTTTCTTCAAAGTGGTATTTTGATTTAACAGACCTCATAAAGTAGGTACAGATCCATTTATAGCAACAGATGTTTGATTTAACAGATTGATTATCAGAAGGGTGTCTTGGTATTTGCTGAAGGTAAATTTCATGACACCAGTAAAACAGATTTCACATCACTGAAAAGGTTTGAAAATTAAAGCAAACAATAATTAATATACACATACCGTCAATATTTTTGCATGGATACAAGTCACCCCTGCCTCCCCATAACCCTCTATTTTTATATTCAGACTTAGAAAGAAAAAATGCTAGCTCTGGTTGACCTCAGACTGAATACAAACAGTTTGCAAATTATTGTTTAACCAAGTTCAGCAAAAATGACAACACATCAGGATTACCCTGAAAAGAAACAACTCGTATACCAAAAGATAAACATAAGCTACAACCCCTGTTCCATGAATTTCAAGTTCAAAGTTCAATGACTTGCAAATTTGTTATTTTCTATTAATTAAAGTCAATGAAGAGAAATTCACAGAGTTGTAGTAAAACAAATCAAATGTACACAGGTTCTAAGAGTCTACCTAATAAATAAATGTACGTTCAGGTATTATTATTTGAGCTAAATGAGGGTGGTATGAACTGTATGAAGACACCTGTGACTAAAACCAACACACTGGGGCCCTTTTATGGAGGTGAAACTCCTCTTACATGTTTAAAGTTTACAGCTGAAGCAGTAGCTTGTTGAGTAACCCAAAAGGTATATACCCTATATTTGTAAAGAGCTGCATATAACTCTCCAGTCATAAATGGCGCACCTGTTTTGGCGTTACAGTTTCCTAACAATTACTTTGTTATGCCGTCAAGCAAAACTACGTAAAGGTAGTTCAAGAATAAATTGTTAGCTTGTCTTACAAAGTAGAGCATAATTACTGACAAACCAACTAGGTTATAAGAAACTATATAATGAGACAGCCCTATTGAAGGTATCAGAGTTAGGTTACATGTGGTATGAGACAGTCAGATATAACAAAGTTTCAGTGGCAAACTGTCCACCGGGAAGATGTGTTTTCTGCTACCAAGAATGTAACTGTAGGTGCTCCACAGATCAGACTTTTATTTCTCTCACTGTGCCCTTTTTGTGCAACTATTTCTCTGTCCGTTCCCCATTTGTGCAATCTTTACTGAAAGATAGGCCATTCTAGATTGAAATGATTAAAGTGAGTGGTTGCCGCAATGATGGAAGTTGGCCCCTTTCTCCCGGCATGAAGTGATCTTAGAGTTAGTTGAGGCTGTCATAGTATTATAGTAGCCTAGTAGAATATTAGGCTATAAACCCAAAGAGGCCTTTTTAAGCCTAGTTTCATTTCTCAGTAAAATTTGATAGGTATTGGATCCAGAGGGTTTTGTGAGGGTACATATACTTGAGCATCTGCGGTCAAGCATGTGCAAGCTTCCTTTCTCTAACTGAAACTCGCAGATCAAAAGTATATTTACTGCTCCCTATCTGCTGATCCATGTTTTGCTTGAATTAGTGCAGAGATTAATTTTGCTTTACATGGTTGGAAAGCCTGCTCCAAACAAGGAGGAGCCACTGAGACTCATACTTGTCCCTCCATGTCATATTTATATTGCAGGCAATGGTTAGGTCCCTGGATTTGGTGCTCTTGATGCTATTTGTTTTACAGATGTGCAACAGATCCATTAGGGCTGGATCAGAGGACACTTTGTAGGCCAGGCATAGGTTACCTCTGAGCAGCGTGTAGGAACCAAATATAAGGACAAAGCTTTGAGGTGGTCTGCATAGGATATGCTTTCCACACCATTTATTATTTTTGTGAGACGTATCTGTGGGTGTTCCAATTGTTGCATATACTTGGCTAGGTACATACAGAAGGGGGCACTGTACTCAATGATTGGTCATATGAGAGCAGAGTATAACTGAACAATGACATGTTTTGTTCTAGATACCATACCCCTGCTTATAAGTTATGCGACATAGAATGATTTCCTCACTAAAGTATCCACAAGATGGTCAAATGCCAAATCACTGTCTACATGCATTCCCAAATCTTTGACTACATAGTCTACTCTTAGGAGTGTACTATCAATGTAGTAGTTTGTTGTGCTGGCCATCTTACTGAAAGATACTATTATGCAATTTTAGGCATTTTGTTTTAGACCAGTTAATTAGTCTGTGTCAGGCCTTCTTGAAGGATATTTGTGTCTTGGAGGGATTCAATGGCTGCACCAGATTTGCAATTTATCTGCAAACCTGGTCAGCCAGGGGACCTTGATGTCAGCCTTGACCTCAGGGAAGTAGATGCCAAATAGGAGTGGTCCTGGCATTGAGCTCTGAGGAACCTTATTAGTAACCATACTAGTAACTGGCCTTTTTGTGAAGGTGGACTCTCTTTTTCCAACTTCCTCCTGTCTATAAGCCAATTGACTATCCAATGCATGATGTAGGGGTTTATACTTAGTTTAGTGAGCTTTTCTGCAATGCTGAGTGAGTATTGTGTTAAATGACTTGGGCAGGTTGAGGTAGGCAGTGTGCACTATTTTCCTCTTGTCCATTGCTTTGGTGACCTTCTCAAAGAAGTCCCCAGGCTGAGTAGGCAAGACTTGCCCTTGACAAACATGAACTGACTTAGCTCCAGTGTTTGTTGGTTATCATTTAGGATATCCGTAATTATTCTCCCCATAGCTTTGTATAGAAAGCTAATCAGGCTTATAGGTTGATTATTCCCATGATCCATGGATGGCCTGCTCTTGTGCAGCAGGATAATCGTTGGAGTCCTCCATTTATTTGGCATGAAGCCTGTTTTGAGGCTGTGGTTAAATAGTGATTCTAGAAGGCCTGATAGTTCATGTCTCATGCTAATAAGGAAGGGGTCTGAATGGAGAGATGATAAGTCAGCAAGCAAAGGAGAATAGTATTGCTGAAACTGAATTCATCCTCAAGTCTTGGTAAGTACCTTCACTAGGTAGACCCTATTTTTCACAAAATCTCACCAAGGCGACACTGATATATAGACTGTATTTATATAGCATATATCATGGACAGATGTAGATCAAAAATTAAAACATAGCTGGGTACACAAGACTCAAGATAAAAATGAGCCCAATCCTGGTAGGTGCACTGGTGCGATGACTGGAAAAAATGACAGTGTAGAATCCTCAAAATATGGAAATGGCCAAGCCCAGGGGGAGGATACCCCCCCATTGTAGAAGAAAGTAGCAGTCCACAAACATCACAAAAAATGATAGGCCAAAGAAGAGCCATAAAGAGAACAGAGTGGACTATTGAGGATAAGAAGAAAATTATTTATTGCTACTATTATGCAAAAAGCCTAGGATTTCCAGACACAAGATATGCAAAAAGATTAAGAGAGAAATTAGAGAAAAGAAAAATACTTCCACAAGAAAAACTGTCAGAGGCCTCAAATAAAAATTTGTGTTCATTAATACAACAGATTTATGAAAAACAGTATATAGACCAAGAAACTTTGATTTTTGTTTGGAAAAAGAAGCATCTGAGGAAGTGCGAAAATATAAACAACAAAACCTAGAGATTTTTGAAGAGTATAAAAAAGAAATATGGACATTGGAAAGAAAGAGAGATTATGCAAAGATGAAAGCCAAATTAATCAATATAAACAGGGAGTCACAAAGATATTCAAAGAGAAATACAGGCAAAGGCATTCAGATATGGAAAATTTCACACTAAAAAAATAATATCACAAAGAGAGAATGTAGAAAAGAAGATTAGCAAAGTAGAAGTTAAAAAAAAATTGAAGCTGAAGTTATGGAGTGCCTGCGAAGTGAAGGATTTGGTGTAGAAGGTCTAACACAGGTTATATCACAGCATAATGGAACGAGTCCCCAAAGTAAGGAGAAACAGGAAGATCAAGAGACATTTGAAGAAGAAATATGGACATGGGAAAGAAAAAGAGATTTAATATGGTGTAATATCTATGCAAAGGAGAAAGCAAAACTAATCAATACAAAAAGAACAGCACCAAAGATATTTGAAGAGAAATACAGGCAAAGAAATCCAGACATGGAAAACTTTCAATACAAAAAAATAAGAAGACAAAGAGGAAAAGTAGAAAAGGAGATTTGTAATGGAGAAGTTACAGAAACAGAAACTGAGGTTATGGAGTACCTGTGAAGTGAAGGATTCAGTGTAGAAAATCTAATTCAGGAAGAACTACAACAGAACAGAGCAATGGACATCCAAATTAAGTGGAAACCAGTGGAACAGGAAGCAATTGGTCAGGTGCCATATGAAGATATTTTGGAGCCTTCCGCAGGAAACCAATATAAACGTTCACTTGAAGCTGGACAGCAAGGGAAGGAACAAGAAACTGTGGAAACTTTGACACAGTTAATGTTGAGGAGTGATAGGCCAGTGAGTTTCCATATGACAGAGGAACGAATGGCACAGGATGAAATTGAAGAGAATGTGCCATAGGAAGATGCTATAGAACTTTCTATAGAATGCCCGCAGGAAATGGAAAACAAAAAAGTGCCCTTGGTTTAGAAGAAAATTAACTAAGAGAAGAGCTGCTTGATTTAATAGAGATAGCTAGACATAATAAGATCAATGAAAGAAATAGACTGCGTAAAGTAAATAAACCTAAAAAGTCAGAAGTTTGAATAAACAAATGAACACAATAATTAGGAATGTCCATAGAGATTCATGCGATATAACAGAATTAAACAGGATATATTACTGTGCAGCCAAATTAATAACTGATAAAGTTCTACCACAAGAACACAAGGTAGTGAGAGAAAGGAAGGGAAGAAACTGAATACCATCATGAAAGTAGCGAACAGAGAAAACTATAAAGCAATTATGACAAGAAGTGTTACTGTTAGAAAAGTATAGAAGAGGGAACAGATCAAGAAAAATGCTTATAAAGATAGACATGATAAAAGCAATGTGCAGTATTAGAACAGATCAGGATGTATCTTGCACTATTGCAACTAACAAACTAAAAATCTCAGCACAGGTGGAAAAACTTAGAAGATACACAGATAAATATAAAGGAAAAGGACAAAATAAGCAATTTATTGATGACCCAAAAAAAGTTTTATAGAGAATTGGAATTTGGAAAACAAGGTAGAAGGAACTGAAAGACCACCAAAAAGGAAGAAATAGATATAGTTTGGAGAAGTATTTATGAAAATCCTGTGGAACATAAAGGTGCTAAATTGATTGAAGAAGTAAAAAAAAAAGAATAAGAAGTTTAAAGGTACAGGATATGAAATGGGATGAAGTAACAGCCAGAGAGATTGAAACAAAGTTAAGCAAAGCCTCTAATTGGAAACCCCAGGCCCAGATGCAGTACCTAACTTCTGGTCAAAAGTAGTAACATCTTTGCATGGAGATTTTGCCATGAGTAAGAACCATTTATATGCACACCCCAAACAGACACTAACCAGGCTAACAACAGGAAAAACAATGCTCCTACTTAAGAGTGAACTTGCAAGCTACCCTAAAAATTATAGACCAATAACTTGCCTTCTGATGACGTATAAGCTATACACTAGAACTGATGCCGACAGAGTCTATAGTCATTTAGAAGAAAACTCAGTTCTGGCAATAAAACAAAAGGGCAATAAAAGAAAGTCATATGGAACAAAGGATCATTTGTTGTTAAATAAAGTTATAGTGGAAAACTATAAAAAGGGGAAGATTCTAAGTATGGCATGGATTGATTACAAAGGCGTTTGATAGTATCCCACATTCATGTATAAAAGAGTGATTAAAAATGTATAAGATACACCCTACACTTATTGACTACGTTACAGTGACCATGAAACAGTTTTGGATCACTTTGCAATTAAGCTATGATAAAGAACAAATTATTATTCCAGCGACAAAAATTCAAAGGGGGGATATTCCAGGGTGACTCTGTCACTGCTGCTATATTGCCTTGCCCTTAACCTATTAAGCTGTCTACTTAACAGCTTAGGCCATGACGATAATTTGGCTTCTAGAAAACAATAAAGTGTAAAGACTTATCATCTTCTATTTGTCAATGATTTAAAACTGTATAGCTCATCAGATGAGGAATGAAAATACAACTGCAAATTGTCAAAACTTTTTCAGATGATAAGAATGTAATTTGGTCTCAATAAATGTGCAAAAGCAACCTTTAAAGCAGGAAAGCTGCAGCACCAAGAAAACATCAGTTTGGGACAAGAATGCAGTATAAAAGAACTTGAGCAAGAGGGAGTGTATAAATATTTGGGAAGTGATGAAGGATCA
The DNA here is from genome assembly GCF_019279795.1 of Protopterus annectens. NCBI lineage: Eukaryota > Metazoa > Chordata > Ceratodontiformes > Protopteridae > Protopterus > Protopterus annectens. Next base: position 362,861,264 of record NC_056726.1, on the reverse strand, counting down.
ACAATAAAATATGAACAAATGCGAATAAAACTTAAGGAATACTTTAGAAGTTTTCAATTAAGCCTGAAAACAGCATTGAAATCTAGGAACAAAATTCAAGCTATAAACCAATTTGCTCTTCTTGTCCTAACTTACAGTTTTGAAGTGATTGACTGGCCCCTAAATGTGTTGGATAGATTACACAGGAAAACAATAAGGATGCTTCATGGTCACCAAATGATTTATAAAAATCAGTGCATACCAAGATTATATATTTCTCGTTCCAAAGGGGAGATGGGCCTTCTTGAAATTGATTACATGAATAGATCTGCAATAGTGGGACTGCACACATATCTGCTGACCTCACAAGACCCAAACGTAGTGAAAGTTTTGAAACACGAGAAGAATAAATCTAAGACGACTTCTCTGCTTAATCTAGCAGAAACATATCTGTGTCAAGCAGGAATGGAAGTCAAACCAGAAGTAGAAAAAAATCAGGCAGCAATTGTATCTGCCAAAAACAGAAGAAAGAATATAAGGTAAATGACCAGATGAGAAGGCAAGAAATGCGGAAAATGCATAAATATAATTGCAAGTATAGAAAATGTCTGGAAGAATCTCATGTTGATCAAGATCAAATGCAGGAATGGTTAAGGAGAGGCAAATTCAAACCAAGAGATGAAAGGTTAATATTGGCAGCCCAAGACAGTGGGCTACATACACATTGGTTTACAAAGTCCATCGAATGTGTTGGAGAAACAGATAACTGTAGATTTTATAAAACAGAATCGGAAACCATTGCACAGCTCGTTGCTGGTTGCGACATACTAATGGCAGAAGGACTGTATACTAAAAGGCATAATAATGTGGCAAAACAGTTGCACTGGGGATTGTGCTAACATTATGGTATTGAAGTGGCTGAAAAACAATGGAAACATGAGCCACAAAGCATCATAGAAAATAATGAATTCTACATCACACAGGATCATCCATTACCAAGAGCTCTAAATGAGATGCTAGAAAAACAGGTATAGTGGTCCATGAAAAGAAGACTAAAGCAGCATTCTATCACTGAAATCACCACACCCACTGACTACAGTGTCTTGAGTACAGAGAAACACACAGTCATAAAATATCCAGATATGCAGGCAGAAATTAGAGCAATGTGAAAGAAAGATACCCAGACAGTTCCAATACTAGTAGGAGCAATGGGTCTTATAAAAAGAATCTATAATCGTATTTAGATTTGTTAACAATATATGCAACCCCATATGAATTGCAGGAGTAATTACTGGGCACATTGTAGGTGCTGCGAAGAGCACTTCTGGCTGATATTAAAGACTGAAACATACTAATGTCATGAACTTTAATCATACTTTTACTTAGGAATGGGGTCCATTCCGTTCATGGTATTAGAAACCCAAAAGACTTGGAGAATTTAAAAAAGGGAGTGAAGCATCCTGAGATATTATTGGGACCCACTGATGAAGTCTTCTTGGCCTTGGAAAGCACCTTGAGTACCTGCTCTCTAGTGACAGTTGGGAAAATTATGGATGTGGGTATTTCCTGATGGGCATCTGGTAGGGGGAGTGGGGGATAAAATTTGAAACTAAATTTGTTGGCCAGGATGTTTGCTGTATTTTCTAGTTCTGTATAGGTGGCACCATTTACAATTAATTCAGTACATTGCTGTATATTGCCTTGGAAGTTATGGACATAGCTGAAGAACGCTTTGTAATTCTCCTTGACCTGTGAGGCTAACTTTACCTCAAATTTGGCTTTGGTAGACTTGATTAGCTCCTGAATTGTTTGTTCATTTTAATGAGGGATTTTGTTTTACATTGTTGGGCATTGTACTTCCTAAATTTTTCCTTTTGCTATATAACCTATTGATGTTGGGATTCTGGGTAGGTACAGCTGTTTCTATGCAGTTGTTAATATGATTAGAAATGTTTTTTATGAATGATTCCACATAGGCAGCAGTATTCTCAGGGTTTGGGGAGGGCTTGAAATTTTGCCTGGATGTAACTAAGTAGTAGGAAGTTTGTCCTAGAATAATTCATGACAGTTCCAGGGTTAGCCAGTGTTCCTGGTTTTACCTTTACTTCAAAGGAGTCAGCTTTATGGCCTAACCTGACCAGCAAGGAAATGACACTAGGGAGGGTACAACAGTCTGCATTTGTGAGGACCAGGTCATCAGGATGTTTGGCATTCAGACTAACTGGTCCAAGGTGTTTCTATTTACAAAATCCAGGAAATTCTGGGCCTGCGTGTTAGGAGTTGTATTTTGTATGATTCCCAGTTTACACTGGAATAATTAAAGTTGCCCATGAATATGGTGTTAGGTTGAAAGGGGGTGTCTCTAGTACTTTTAGGTATGTATTATGTTTTTCCTGGGTCATAGAGGGGGACATGTAGCTTGCAAGGATATGTCATGAGACTTTATCTATGGTAATTTGGGCATCAAAAAGCTCAAGTGCATCACAGTGATGGACCAGCTTTGAGCTGTGTTTGTTTTAATGTAAATAGAGATACTTCTCTACCTTTTGTCCCTTTAAATGCAGTAGTTGGTCTAAATGTGTACAAAGCATTGTAGCCCTGCACTGCTGGGGTGATTTCCTTGGCTTCAAGCCATGTTTTAGTGACTGCATAGATGTCTACATTGCCCAGGCCTTGCAGGCAATGGAGTTTCTTGTTTAGAATCCTGGCATTGAGCAGTAACACCTTCAGATTTTCCTCGGCTCATTTAGCTATGTCAGTAGGTGTATCAGGTTGGCAATGCCTAAAAGAGACTCTATGGGGGTGGAAAAGATTTTAGCCAATATCCAAACCCCAAAGGAGACAGAAGCAGACCATCCTTGGCAAAGCAGCATGGTCTATACATATGTCTCAACTGTCCAGATTTTTGCAGGATGTCCAAATTTTTGCCTCATATTTTTGGTGTGTTCCTCATACAATTTGTGGCTTTCTGGCAAATCAGTGGAATGATCTGAAGGTTGAAGTTACCAAATAATGACATACATTTAAGTTTCAAACTTCAAATCCTTCAGAAAATGTATGTTAACACAAACCCTGTTACTCTATCAACTTTCTAAGTTTATAAGAGCAATATTTAAAATCTGTCCTGATTTTTGGGCCTTTGTCCCCCCATTTTGTCAAGCTTTTTCCAGATTTCTTGCACGAAGAAGTTGAAAGGTATGCCTGTCTACTATATCCTCCCAGCCTGACAAATATTGTACCCCATTCAAATGGCACCATACTCTAAGCCAATTGTTAAAGTCAATTATTTTCTGTTCATATTATGATATCATCCTTGGAGAAGGTAGAATGCTGCTTATTGCTAAGTTCACATATTGTCTGAGAGTTCTGTCATGTCTTTCTTCCTGTAGTCCAGAAGGTATGTCTCAGGTCATTTACACCAACATGGACCATAATAAGACATACTGGTACTTGTGGTTCAAGTGTGTGTGTAATCTGATAGATGCTGACTCCTGACAGACAGCTGACTGTGACTCTATCCTTATTTAGCCTGGTGAGTGGGATATCTGTGTGCTTCACAAAGGAATCACCTATGACCAAAATATTTTATGTATGTATGTATGTATGTATGTATGTATGTATGTATGTATATATGTATGTATGTATTTATTTATTTAACATTTGTTTACCAGGAAAGTTCAATGTGGAATGAGCCAATTTTCAGAGGAGGCCCAAGGAGAAACGCTACAGACTCATGTCTTTGTATATTGGATTGTGCAGTGGAGTACCTTATAGGCTTAGAACCTGAGTTACCACGGGTTGTAGCTGTATATGTTGAATTGGGTAATGATTTTGTAGAATGTTCTTGAGGTTGCTGAGGATACCTTTTGTTTGTGCAATGTGTGTGGAAGGCCTTTGTGGTTTAGGGAGATAACATTTAATTGGCTCAGCATATGTGGGTCTATGTGTATGTTCTTTTCTTTGTGAGGTATGTGTAGTGTGTGTGGTACTGACAATCTGTTTGTTATTCTAAGTGCTTCTGCGCAAGAGCCTTGTCTGCAGTAACATTAGTTTGTTTAAATTAAGTGGTTACAAGTAGACATGAGACAATTGTTACATTGTCTTAGGGCACTCATATCCTCCAGGCTGGCTGTAGAGATAGCAGGGAAGTGCATGTCCGTGACTATGAATCTTTATTTCTTGCTGTATAAAGGCGTGGTACAAGAGGGGGGTTTACAGCTGGCTATTTTGGTTGCTCTAAGTGTACATATGACAATCAGGACTATTTAAGACCAAACTCATGGGGGTGCTCCTCAGTGCTCAAACTAGCTGCTTTTTGTGCAACTAAGTACTGTAGAAAGGTCACAGGCAGTTTTATATGGAAAATGTCAATTCTATATGCCTGCATATATACAGGGCACTGCTAACCACCACGTGCGATGAGCAACATTGTGCAAATGCAATGAATTTGTTGATGAAGGAAAAAACAGACGAAATAAAGCAAATGGCCCTTTGACCAGTCAAGCAGTCCCACTTAAACCCTTCCTGTGTGATTCCCAACTTATACTGACCGGGTCACCTTCTACTGCCATTAGCAAGGAATCCCTGGCCTTCTTAATGTAAAACCACACTACGGTTAGTCCGAAGTGAATTCAAAGTGGATAATCAAACATACTAGCTAAAACACATACTGTAAAAATGATTACAATGTAGAGAAACAAACAGCAGGGTCAGTGAAAAGAAATGGCACTTTATAGTGATAAAGGGCAGAAAAATACAACAAATAATTTAAAAGTACTGTATCAGTTCTTTTAAATATTTTAAGTGCAAAAAAACACTAATTTTGGACAAAGAAGCTGGATGTCTGTATGAGGTCCAGCTTTGTTAGTGAAGAATATGGCACATTCTCTGTACTTGCACTGATTTTTAGGATAGTCAGAAAGGGTAGCCACAGAAGGCTTAACAGTGGAATTAAGGCTGTCATAAAGTTAATGCATTATGCCTGGCATGAAATAAGCAAGCAATAATGCCTGATAGGGTGTGTGTTAATGTGTAATTAATGCCCGCCTAGGGGTGTTATGAGGCCTGAAGCCACAGGTGGAGGGTCTGTATGCCTCTGGAAGGGTGTTAATTACACATTAACACACACCCTGGAGGGCATTATTGCATCTAGAGAATGGACTCTATGTAAAATTGTTGTGTTTTACTTGCTTATTTATTTTTTTAAGTACTATATTATTTTTTTTATATATTTTTAATGTAAAATAGTTCCTCCGCCTAATGTTTGAAACTTGCTGTGGTATATGTTAATGGCGTTGGAGGAAGCAATTTATATCAAACATATGTAAAAAATAATATAGTGCTTAAAAAAATAATAAGCAAGTAAAACACAACAATTTTACATACAGCCCATTCTCTCTTCCATACACACATACGCAGTCTCTTCTCCTTTCACACACATACATATACACACACACAAAGTCTCCTCTGCTTTCATACACACATTCACTCACACAGGATCCTTGTCACTCTCTGTCTCTTTTACACACACAGTCTCCTCTGCTTTCATACACGTATTCAGTCAAACAAGATCAGTCTCTCTCACTCTCTCACACACACACACACACACACACACACACACACACACACACACACACACACACACACACGGTCTCTTTTGTTTTGTTTTATATTTTATGCTCACTAAACAGCAGACCTGCTGCTTATCAAGAATAAAATAATGCCATATGTTAGCTTTTTTTTGCAGTCTGAGCTCCACAGCAGCTTGCTATGCTGCCATGAAGTGGCGGGACTCGTTTGTCAGCAGGCATTACTTGTACATTACTACCCTGCTGGAGAATGTTCGTTCCCCAATCAGGGTGGTGATATACAATTCGTCCATTCTCTAAAAGTCATTAACTCCTGACATCAAAGAGGGCAGTAAAGAATCTTATTCTATATGTAAATGAGCAAGTAAATAAATAAATTAATGACAAAGTAAATAAATAAATAACTAAATAAAAGCAGTACAGTACAATACAATGCAATACAATAAAACCAGCCAGAAAAATGCCTATATTTATCAGACTTTGATGAATAAAGCAATTTCTATCTCAGGGCTGTTACAAAACAGAACTTCTCATTTCTTTGGCTGGAATGAGGCTCTTTGACATCTCCATTAATTATAAGCCAGACATTCCAGATGCATATTTTCTAGTACACCATTAGGAAACCCCATGATGACTGTTTCTTATCACTTCTGCATCTAGAAAATTCAGGTATAATGACCTTTCCCTTTAAAAATTAATTTCCAAAAGCTGTAAGTAATTTGCATCATAAATAGCCCTTCTTTGGTCTCTAGGTGCTAATCTTATATACCCTTTATTTATTAATGCCTTTACAAACCAGACTGCATGTTGTTGTCTTTTGTCTTTCCAGAAACATGGAAGACTGCAAAATCAGTCCTTACTTCTAGGTAAGGAAACCAACTGCAAACGCATCTTGCTTTATCAAAATCTTTGATAACTACTATTACTGTATAATGGAATATCTTCCTAAATGATTCCGTCCCATGTTCAGCACAGCTGTGGGTCTAATCACAGAAAGCACTGTTCTGTACTATGTAGATGAAAGTCACCTGACAAGGGCTATATTTGTTAATACAATTTCTGCTGATTGATTGATTCTCCTAGTCAGGTTTGAAGGCACTGCCTTGCTGACAGACCTATCATTTGAATCCAGGCATACACTGATGGTATCTGATTTAGAGATTATATTAATGACCACCTCACTTCTAATGCTGGCCTAAATTTAGGTATTCCTACCAGCTCTGTCCCGAATCACTCATATTTTCTTTAGCCATTGCAAGTCCTTGTTTTAATTTGATGTTATACAAGTCCCCCTATAAACCCCAACTCCCACCTCCCTAACAACCAACTAGTTGATCAAACTGGACAACTAGTCAACGTTCCACAAAAATGCTAATTTGGTATTTTGGAGGGAGTTGTTTGTCTCCCACAACCTCAACTTACGTATAGATACTAACTCCAATATTGTTCATTTTCAGGGAAAAGAGAAATACCCAGAAATTGTGGAAGCAATAAGACATTCGCTGTCATATTAAAACAGTAGGAGACACTGTGAAAGAAATTGTGAAATCAGTGTGTTGTAGTCAGTGCCTCTGGCATAAAGAAATAAAGCCCTGATTATGGCCCAGGTAACCCAAATTTGATTAGTGACTTGGGACAGTGTTGGAAGAAGATGGGCATACCCAATCTGGAAGGCATAGTAAGAAGGAGTCGACCTTGTACAGCATCAGTTCCCACCCAAGACAATGGGCTGGGCTTCATTTGTATTGCCTGTGGGTAGGAATTCAGCCTACCAAGCCATCCTTGATGGTGCTGGTCTTCTCAATGGATGTGCAGGACCATGAATTCATATGGTTAGATATTGTAAGCCTCAGAAGTGACACAGAATGCTCATTTCATTGTCCTGGGTGGAGAGGTTTAGAAAATACAAAAGTTCTCATTGTGAGCATGGCAGTGAGGACACAAACAACCCTGATGTCTGCTTGTATCACAGCTCTTCTGGATGTCTTTTGCCTTAGTATATCTGGTGATCCTGACTCACTAAGTAGGGAACAAATGGGTTCAAGTCTGGTTAAGGGAGATTTGATAGCAACAGACGGGAAGGGAAAAACACCTAGAAAAAAAAAAAACAGAATCAACATGTTTCAACTTCACAAATTTTTGTTGGCTCTCTAATGAAATACTCAGTATCAACAAGCTGAAAAAAAAAACGAAACCTAGAGAAGACTATCAAAAATCAATATTCTCCCTAAAACCTGCTCTCCCACCAAACTTATATATACCATCTCTAAGATCACTATACCGCTGAGAAAAGGAAATATTCCAAGAAATGGCATCTCAGACTTAGTATATGAAATTCTGATCTTTCAGCCATTCAGTGTGTGCACTTCAGGACTCACTCTAGCGGGTCCTAACATTTCAAATGGTTACTACTTTTGTTCACTGCATTCCATTTCATCAGCATTTGGGGAAGCCTGTTATACATGGTAATATGCCATTTGCCAACAGAGCTGTCAGAAAGTGTCACTGCCACAGATGCCATGCATCAAATTATGTTTCTTCAAAATTGCTGCATCAGGCAAGATGACCTATTCCACAAGATGGAATTGATTATAATGAAGTCAGCAGGATGTGGATGGGGTCTCCACCACTGTGGAGGTGTGAGGGTCTCTATTCCACCCTCTACATAAAGTATTTGAGCTTGTGTTTGGTGGGGAAGAGTTAGTAAAGTATGATTCTATTTGACTCTGGTCAATGACAAGAAGCTCACTGGAAACTGTCTTTACTTGCATATTATCTAGTACTGTTTATCCAGTTCTATTCATGACTCGGCCCTTTCATAATGCCCTGAACTGGGTATGTCAGTGGTTTGATTCATTCAGTTTACAAGTAGACTAGAAATCCAAGAACCAGTCTAAGATGAATTGTTTTGGATCCCTACCAAACACAAATCTGTCATCCATGATCAGCTATATGAATCAAAGAGACTGGGGCAAACTTGACAGGGTCAATGTTTTTAAGTAGCATGGTAGTGTTTGCTTTGGCTGTCACATGACTTGGTAGAGCACAGAGAGCAAAACACTAAGATTCTGTCACCGTCTTGATACCTTTTGTAAAAAACATCTGGTTCTTGACCCAGATGTCAGGGGAGACTGATCAGAGGTAGTACTCCTTCAGTTAAGTTACAGGAGCTGTCTTTCATCCCATGCCTCTAACAACAAAGCTTTAAGACTCTTCAGGTCTTCCAGAACACAAAGGATTGCTTTATTCTTCTTGCTACCCTGAAATAATCATCATGTTTTCTTCCTCTGTGAGCTTCTGTGGCCCCTTGTTGAAGAACGAAATGACCACACAAGACCACCCATTACCTGCTTACTAAAAGAATAGTCATGCAGAGCTTCTGCTATATTGTTGCACTTTTGCACTTACATAGTGTTTCATGGAAATCTCAGGGAACCTCAAAATTCTTAATTTTCTCAAATTGACAGATCATTTAAATATTTTAAAGCAGAATAACCCTAAAAAAAACCCAAAAGACAAAAAAAAAAAAAAAAAAAAGAATTATCCTACATGATAAAAAGTTTTTATTTGTATATTAACTGAAGAAGAAATTGAATGAAGACATATGCCTTTAAATTAAGCCTTACTATTTAAAACGAAAAATATAGCTATTTCCAAGAAACTGCCCATTGCAAATAAACTGAACTGCTTAGCTTCCCCAAAGACTGAACCAGTCTGCACTGATACTTGTTTTAAATTCCCTTCATCTCTTTATCATTCATTAGATACGTGTATACCTCTTACTGACACTTAGATGAAAAATACTTGATTAATTAGGCTGGAAAGCCTGCTGTTATAACTGCTCAGTGCAGATATCTTCATCTGGTGTTTTGTTTTCCCGTCTTTGGGCATTATTCTGTATCCTACTGAGTTTAAACTTTATTTAAATAAATGTTAACTATCGTCTCGTGCAGTGTGCTTATAACTTCACATGGTACTTCAGATGACTTTATTTGGTGGTATTTTCTTTGCTGTCATTTTATTTTAATGGTGTGGACTTAACTTTTATCGGCTGAATGTAGCACTGCTGTTTTAACTCTATAACTGTAAGTGTGCTGCTTCAGAAGTCCTTATTTGGTGTTTTATTCTTCACAGCTGCTCTCAGGCTTTAAACATTTTTTCTTTCAAAGGTAACCAGTGGTTTTGTTTACTAGCTTCACTTGCATGTAATGCTTAAGCTCGGTTTAGATGGAACAACTTCACCTTGTACTGAGTTTCATATTAACACAGATGAACATAATGTCATGTCTTTTTACTAGCTGAAGTTATTATGACTGCAGTAATCATCTTTTTTTCCTTATGACTCACATTCTGATTACAAAAGGCTTGCCTACATCATATCTCTTAACCAGTTAATTAACAAATAAAAAAAAAAAAACAGAATAATGTCAGTAAGAACAGGTTATATACTGTTGCTTTGACAATATGTTTCTCTTCGTGTGAAACCTTAATAAAGAAATATGTCAGCACCGCATATATCTGTCATGTGTGAGCAAAAAAAAACATATATAATTGATACCATTGCTTTTACATAAAATGCCCTTAAAGATATGGTCCAATTTACTGTACCTTTTCAAGCAAATGATGTAGATATTAAACAAGACTTTAAAACTGTCAGGCGTTTGTTGATGTACAATTAGTATAATAAATGAATTATTAATAAATATATCTGATGAAATTTGCATCAGTTTCAGAAATATTTAGGGCAAATGATTCTAAAGAAACACTTCTGGAAGTAAACAAAAATCAAAATACATCAAATGCATTAAATTTTGTGCCAAGACACGAATTCCATCAGAAAATGATGCATATGATAGGAAAGATGCAAAGAAGAATTAGGAGGATTATAGAAATGAAATGCAAGAGACTGGAAAATGTAAAGCATGAAGGCAGGCACAAAAATTGAGATGGTATGGAATAATGCAATGCTTTTTGGCTGAGAATTGGCAACACCCTCCAGGACAGATGATAAAGAGGTATGGAGATTGCTGTCTAAAATATTGCTCTGTTAATGTGATATCATTGCTATCTTACAACATACACAAAACAAAAAAATATTGTGGAGGCTTAAAGACATAGCACATATTTTAAAATAGCACATATCAAAAAAAAATCCTATGCAGGAAATCATTGTGACAGATCATGAAACAACAGCTAAGATCATCCATGTATATGAAAACCCCTCATCATGTAACTTGACGCCCACAATATGTCATGAACAATCATGTATCTAGTTGCTGAAAGTAGAACATATTCTCAAAGTGCATCTACATGTGCACACACACACACACACACATATATATATGTTGGCTAGGGAGAGAAATTTTGTGTTCAGGTCCAGCATCAACAGGACGTGCATGATGACACTACAGGTGTGTACCTATCACTGGATATTGCATTTAGTAACATGTAACAGCAATGCTAAGAAACGCAAACCCTGCTATTGTTACATTTTCTGTACTTAGGTGCAGAACAATGTCATGAGTCTATTAGTTCTGGATGAGGGACATAATACAAGGATAGATACTTCTGAGCAGGTTACAGGAGCTGAGGATGGTATTAGGATGTTATGTGTGGAAAGGCTGCTACAGCATCATGATTCTGTGAAATCACCAGAACCCCCCATGTCAGTGATGAGGCAAGAACAAGAACCAATGGGCAATCTATGGACAAGGTTATCTAGACAGCTATAAAGTTCATGATGGAGTTCATTGATTTGTACACTACACATATACACTAGATCTGTCACTCACACATACACACACACAAATGAAAGGGCTCAGAAAACCATGTAGGCTTTTGTGTACTGAGCTAAGAAAACAGTGAAAGACAGTGAGCTGATAACTTGTGCAATTTACTGATAAGAAACAGGATTGTCTCTGGCTTTAAAAGTGCCCAAGTAAGAGAGACAATTCAGAAAATCAGAAATCAGAACTGACATTAGATAAAGAACTGAATCCCTGTAAACTAAATGAAATTGCTAATACACAGGGAAAATGGCTTGCAGATATTTGACTAATGATGTCAAACTCAAGTTCAGAGCTAAAAGATGACCCAAACATATCAATGAAACTGACAAAAGCCATGCAATATCCAAGACTGTGCTAAAATGCAGCTGAGTAGTTAGATATAAAGGCAATATTAAATGTGAATATATCCATGTAAAAGGAAAATACAAAACACCTAATCAACATTGTAGGCTGTCTAGAGGCCAGAATAATTTCTAAGAGATATGTAATAAATCCCATAGGTCTGTTTTAAAAAGATTTGTGCGTCAATGAGTCTAAAGAAGAAAATATGAAATTGACATGAATATAATGGAATTGCATAAATAGATTGCAGTACAGTACAGAAACAACACAGATAGCTTTGTCTAGTAAAAAAGCTTATGATACAAGGAAAAAAATATTTTAAAGTAGACCCAGGAGAAGAATACAGCATGTTTCCAATGTACATTTAAAGCACTGAACTGTATGAATTTGCATTCACTCTGTGGCATATTTTGTGCATAAAATAAAGCTTGTGGGTATAATTTGCTTATGTCTGAGTACAAGCACAGAAACTATAAACTTATATTTCAAGCTGTGTTTTTGGAAAATACAGTCAATCAGCCAAAGTCCTCTAGTAACTGAAAAGCTTAGCATGGTAAAAAGAATTCAGGGCATATTGGCAAAGAGCAACTCGTACATTCAAGTTGCTGTCAGTGTGAATATCAATTTGAATGTTACTTCTAGAGAGTTCCAGAATATTCTTGTCAAGGCTAGTCAAAATACAATTATCAGTACAACACTGAGTTTTAAACAGATAAACAAGCAAACAGATACAGCAATTTAATCAGGAAACAACAGATTATATTAGCACTTTGCAGAAATGTACTGATTTATTTACTAGATTAGGTTTTCTGCCATGGGAATGCTGTGCCAAAATTTATCTAGAAGCAATGGCATTAATGCATTCACTGATGTGATTAATTGTAGTTCTTAGAAACAGAATGCAGTAGGAATTGAAGAAAACAGTGAGCCTTCTTGTGATTGATAAACTAACCGAAAGAAGTGAATGGATTAACAGAGTGGCTACAGCTGTGAAACATGACAAACTTAAGATTTGCATTGAGCTGCAAGATCTAAAAAGATTTATACAAAGGGATCACTGTCAAGGTTGTTTCAAATGCCCAATACCAAATGGCATTCTATACTAGATGCTAATCATGGCTTTTCACAAGTCAGACTAAATGAGGTTAGCTATGTACTTTCAATAACCATTTGGGCAGACACAGAGTCCATAGATTACCTTTTGTTATTTCTATATCACTAGAAGTGTTCCTTAGAACTGTTACAGAAAATCAGAAATAATAGAGGACTTACATAATGTAGTCAGTATAATAAATAATTTACTTTACTACAAACAAAAGCATGATGCAAGGCTAATCAATGTGACAACCATGCTAAGGCAGGAGGATAAGAAGCTGAATAAATAAGTACAGGTGTGTAAGCACTTGCCATAACAGCATATGTTTGGACAGATCATCGCTGCAGTTATGTGACCTGATGGGAAGTATCCTGACAAAGATACTGTACATCTGGTCAGTCTACAAAAGCTTAAGTGTAGCTTCCTCTTGTGCAGTACATCTGGCCTAATGCATGAGACTAGTGCAGGTACTTAAGGGATGTATGGTACAAAAATCCGCAGAGTTTTCTTGCCCCAGGAAAAAGACTGAGGCTAATTCGCTAAGAAGATGGACTCAATTAAGAATAAAAGAAAAGGGGAATGGAAAGGAAAAAGGATTCCACTGCAGCCTAGGATAAAGGAGAAGAAAATAGTCAGGAATAAGGGGGATGATGGGAGAATGCATATACTGCAATGGTAATTTATTTGAACAGAATTTAAGTACCTTTATCTGCACTTTTTTTCAAATAATACAGTATTTAAATTGATTTAACTGTGTTGCAGGAATATATATTAACTGAACTGGAAGTTTTGACTCTGCTCTTCAGTCAGTGCTTGCTGAATTTTATTGTTTGTTAGTAATTACAGGTGTGGGGGTAGCCACATTCTTTGATTTCCTGTCCTTGCCTATTTAAGTGGTACAGTTTGAAATATTTTCTGCTTAAAAACCTCAGCTTTGGCCGGCTAAGATCTAGCTGTATTCAACTGGACGTATAAGAGAATTTAAGTACCTTTATCTGCATTTTTTTCAAAGAATACAGTATTTAAATTGATTTAACTGTGTTGCAGGAATATATATTAACTGAACTGGAAGTTTTGACTCGGCTCTTCAGTCAGTGCTTGCTGAATTTTATTGTTTGTTAGTAATTACAGGTGTGAGGGTAGCCACATTCTTTGATTTCCTGTCCTTGCCTATTTAAGTGGTACAGTTTGAAATATTTTCTGCTTAAAAACCTCAGCTTTGGCCGGTTAAGATCTAGCTGTATTCAACTGGACGTATAAGAGAATTTAAGTACCTTTATCTGCACTTTTTTTCAAAGACTACAGTATTTAAATTGATTTAACTGTGTTGCAGGAATATATATTAACTGAACTGGAAGTTTTGACTCTGCTCTTCAGTCAGTGCTTGCTGAATTTTATTGTTTGTCGGTAATTACAGGTGTGGGGGTAGCCACATTCTTTGATTTCCTGTCCTTGCCTATTTAAGTCGTACAGTTTGAAATATTTTCTGCTTAAAAACCTCAGCTTTGGCCGGCTAAGATCTAGCTGTATTCAACTGGAAGTATAAGAGAATTTAAATACCTTTATCTGCACTTTTTTCAAAGAATACAGTATTTAATTTGATTTAACTGTGTTGCAGGAATATATATTAACTGAACTGGAAGTTTTGACTCTGCTCTTCAGTCAGTGCTTGCTGAATTTTATTGTTTGTTAGTAATTACAGGTGTGGGGGTAGCCACATTCTTTGATTTCCTGTCCTTGCCTATTTAAGTGGTACAGTTTGAAATATTTTCTGCTTAAAAACCTCAGCTTTGGCCGGCTAAGATCTAGCTGTATTCAACTGGACGTATAAGAGAATTTAAGCACCTTTATCTGCACTTTTTTTCAATTACAGTATTTAAATTGATTTAACTGTGTTGCAGGAATATATATTAACTGAACTGGAAGTTTTGACTCTGCTCCTCAGTTAGTTCCACCCACCCTCCCTGTTTTTGTTTTGTGTTGATCTTAGTGGCCTTGAAACTGCCCGCCCCTCTTGTAAATTTGTGTTTGGATACTCCTTCTGGGCCCATATCATTTGCTTACTCAACTGAGTGCAGTGAGATCATATTCTGATTTCAGGCACTCCTACTGTGTACAAAGAGAGCATCTGGGAAACAGAAGAAAAAAAATCTAAGCTTGTTTTCTGCCTTTCCTGTTAAGTGGTATAGACTGTTTGTAGGCTTCTGAGCCTCCAAGCCCTTCTGTGTTGGAGGGAAGCCTTCTAGCTTAGTTTTTTTTTCTTATAACTAGCCAGTTTTCTAGTTTCAGCACTCAAATCTGTTTCTTTGAACTCAGCACTTGTTCAGAACTCATTGTAAGCACTACATAAGCTGCAAATTACTACAGCACTCAACTTTCCTCACTTGTCTAGTGGAAAGCAGTTTTTAGTACTTAATAAATAAGCACTTATCCAGGCATGTCTAAGGGTCAGCTCCCAGTGATTTCTCCTGTCTACCTGATGAATCTGGGCATCTTGGGGCAATGCAGCAATTGCCTCATATACACAGACAACCCTCTCCTCCTACCACCTAACACTACAACCTGTGAGAGATGCACTTATATAGCCAAACTGGAAGCAAAGCTCTCTTCACCCAAGACTGGACTAGACAGTCAAGAGGAAAGGGTAAACACTTGCACCACACCACACTCATCACATAGTCCCTCAAAACCCACACCACCAAAACACACACATAGAAACACAAAACACACACCTACATTCGCGGAGGCTCTCAATAAAAAACCTGCCCAAGCATCAGGACATCCAAAGCATAAATGCAAGCAAACTCCACCCCCCAACACAACCCAAAAGACACATAGCCCACAACCTCAGTGTGCCATTCAACCACAGCCCATAAGGCATAAAAACGTACCCAACACTCTAGTCATAGGTGACTCTATAGTCAGGCACACTGATGTTCCACTCACTAGACTAAACAAGGAGAAAGTTACTGTCAGCTGCCTGTCAGGTGCCAGGATCCGCCACATAATGCATGCACTCAGGTCACTCCACAATAAGTACAAATATGACACTGTCATTGTCCATGTTGGTGTGAATGACCTGAACTGTACCTCCCTGGACTACATGAAAAGAGACATGGAGGAGCTCTCCGATCTTGTATCCCAGGCAGGCATGACCCTAACCCTGAGTAGCATCCTGCCATCACCCAGAATGATACCACAGTACAAGGACAAAATGATTGACTTCAACAATTGGCTAAGCTTCTGGTGTCATTCTAAGGGGATCCAGTATTTGTCTGCCTGGGACGACATGATTGACAGTCCACGATGCTTTGCCAGAGATGGCCTGCACCTGTCACCCTTAGGATTCCGGATACTGGCTAAGACTCTTGCCACCCCTATAGTGCCTTTTTTAGGCAAGGTTCAAATGACAAATTCACCACTGTAACCGGTACAAGCAAGCAAAATCTGAGGGTAATGCTACTCAATGCTAGAAGTCTAAACCTCAAAATGCACTCACTCGAGGCACTCCTTAAAATGGAGAACATTGACATCTTTGCAGTGACAGAGACCTGGTTCAAAGCTCCAGAGAGCACCCCTGCATTACCAGGCTTCAATTCATACCACACCTTTCGGCCACCTAACCCAGAAAGAAGCACTAAAGGCGGAGGCGTGTCCATATTCATTAAGGATAGCCACACCTCCAGGCTAGTTGCACAGCATAATGCATCTGATATTATCCAAGTGCAACTAACTCTGGGCAAGACCGCAATCCAAATTGTAGCTTGCTACAGACCCCCCACCATGCCCCAGGATTCACACTCCTCATTTCTTGATACACTGGAAAGTATTAAGGTACAACCCAACACCCTAATAATGGGCGATTTCAACTACCCCACCATTAACTGGGAAAACTACTCATGTACCAACTCTTTTGCTCAACATTTTCTAGAATTCATAAATTCCAACGCCTTGGATCAACTTATTCACACCCCCACCAGGGGCAGCAATATCCTAGACCTGGTCATCACCAACATGGGAAACCGGTGTTCCACACCAGAGGTCAATTCCTCATTGGTCAGATCCGACCGCAAGCTAATCAGCCTAGACATCCACATCCCACCCCCAGCCCCAATTAGGGAAACCATCGTAAAAACTTCTCAAAAGCCAACTTCACACTTCTTAAGACAGAAGTGGCAAACTTCATGACACCCATGCAGACGGACAATAGAGGTATGACTGCCGAATCCTACACAAATGCACTTTATAAGCACTTACATGAGTGCATGGATCATGCTATCCCTAATAGAACCAAGATGTTATTCTCCAAAAAAAGGAAGCCAATCTGGTGGTCCTCTGCCATAAACAAACTCTACAACAGAAGAAAGAAACTGTTGCAAAAAAGAGTAAAATCCCATGACTGGAGGAACTCCCTGGTCAACCTCAGTAAGAAACTTTTTCAAGTTTTCACTTGATAAAGCTCAGGATTGCCTGAGCGAAAGCGCTTGTGTGATTTTATCTGTGACTTTTGGAATACTTCAGAAACAAAAATACAGCCTTGTGGACTTTAGCAGAGTTCCGGTTCCCTTCTTCAAGGTCGTGGATTATTCTTTGCTTGTCTTTGGTTTTTTGTGCATTACTTCAACCTCAGTAAGAAGCTGAGATCCCTCATAAAATCCTCCAAAGCTAGTTACGAAAACAAAATTGCCACTGACTCTAAAGACAACCACAAAGCATTCTATAGCTATGTCAAGAATCTAAATGGGAACACTCAGATCTGCTCTGAGTTACAGCATAATGGCACTAAATATACAGCACCAACTGATATTGCCAACATCCTAGCAGATAGGTTCAGTGCTAACTCTACCCCCCTCTCACCCCCTAGAGGGCCCATCTCTATACCGGAAGAATGCAAATTTCCTATAATCACGGCTGCACAGGTAAAAAACACACTCTCCAAAGCCAAGAACACAGCATCCATGGGACCTGACAATATCCCAGCCTGCGTTTTACACGAACTACAGAATGAACTGGCACCCTACCTAAGTACCATGTTCAATCATAGCCTCACTGTACCCACTGAATGGTGCACCGCGACAGTTATCCCACTCCACAAAGGGGGAGCCATGACAGACCCTGGGAACTACCGCCCCATTAGCCTGAAGAGCCTGGTCTGCAAGGCCATGGAATGTATCATCATGGAACTCATAAACAAAGACATTGGTAATCTCCAAACTCTGGACCGTACTCAGTTTGGATTTGTAAAAGGCAGATCATGTCTCCTAAACCTGATTGACTTCTTTGAAGCAGTCACCAAAGCCATAGATGATGGTAAAATGGTTTACACAGCTTATCTAGATCTCACCAAGGCTTTCGACACCATCCCCCACTCTGGAATTATAGTTAAGCTCACTAAACTAGGTATAAATCCCTATGTCATAAGATGGGTTGCCAACTGGCTCACAGACAGAACCCACACTGTGAAAGTAGCGGATTCCAAATCCGACATCAGACCAGTGACAAGTGGAGTACCACAGGGTTCAGTCCTGGGTCCTCTCCTGTTTGGTATTTACTTCTCTGAAATGCAGGCCAACACAGAAGGTCTTTGGCTAACAAAGTTTGCAGATGACTGCAAACTAGGAGCTATAATCGAAACTCCTAAAGATGTGGGCAAACTACAAAAGGGCCTCACTGAGACAGATACCTGGTGTCAAAGCCATGGCCTGAAGCTCAATGCCAAAAAGTGTATTGTCATCCCCTTTGGTAAAAACTCTGTACCCATGAACTACCACATAGCTGGTAGTCTACTTAATGCCGAAAATGTGATAAGAGACTTTGGGACACAGGTAGACAGTAGTCTCTCCTTTGATAATCACATCGCCACAGTGGTCAGGAAATCCTTCTACGTGGCTCATCTCATCACAAAAGGATTCTCATCCAGAAAAAAAGAAGTCATTGTTTCCCTCTACTCATCACTCATTAGACCCATTATAGAGTACAACGCCCCTTTTGGTATGTACCTCACAAGACATCTACAACAACTGGAAAGACCACAGTAATACCTCACAAAGAGGATTACTGGCCTCAAACAGATGCCCTATGCAGATCGTCTCAAAAAACGACAGCTTTACTCCATCGCATATCGCATACTCAGGGGCGATCTCTGCCTAACATACAAAGCTATGTCAAACCCAGAGCTGTTGGACATGCCCCACTTAAAGAAATCCCAATCCCTCCGAGCTACACACTCTAGGGACCTTAACCTTGTCACCACAATAAATGGAACATGCTGGAGGGATAGATTCCTGTCCCAGAGACTTCCCATACTCTGGAACAGACTACCTGTCTATGTCAATAAGAGCTCCTCATTAGCACTCTTCAAGAAAAATCTTGATGATTGGATGGGAAATTCACCCCGGGGATCACTTCTGTGGCTCTGCTCGACAGGGGCATAGGAAAATAATTTTCTTGGGTGGCGAAAGCCAGGGTACATTTTTTGGCTAGGCTTGTATGGGCCCTAGGGCTGATAGCCTAGTACCTACCTATGAACCTATGAACCTATATACTGTTATGGTAAGTTCTTATACAACTGTACTGTCTTCATCATTAGATCAATGTTGCAGTAATGCTAACTGATGGGAAGATTCCCATAGCTTTTAGGTGGACAGGGTGGAGGTTATGGAGACAGAACTGGAGTCCAGTAGCCCTTGAAGAATGGTTCTGGCAAAGCCTGTTTTGGGTCTAGAAAAGGCATCTATTTTGTAATACAAACAAGACAAAAACTCACAAAACCAAGTAAAAAATCCCAAAGGCAGTCAACAAATGTAAAAACAGCTTGAAGAATGACTGTAGACTGTATACAAGTACTCAAAAGGTGCAAGCACCACTTTAATACATAAAACAATAAAAACTGGTAAGCGCTTTCATTTCACAATGTGTAAAACTTCATTAGACAAAGTTCACAAATGTCATTTCCTTTATGCTTTACCAACCATTCTCATTGGTTGCCACACATTGATGCTGAATTTGAAATAACTCACACATTAACTAATCGAGTGCTGTAAGGGAACCACTACACAATGAATCTATACACTTACTTAACATAAAAAAACAGACACAATGACTTGCTAAAATGTTGCATGCACTAATGCATAATTAAAATACTCTTTAAAACAAGTTGTAGAAGCAAAAACATATTTTTTACTTTCTTCTAATTATTGCTTACACTTTTGTATGATCTATTTGTGACCTATGTATTTTTCATATGTATATGTATATCCCCATTACTATGTGTTCACTTAGACTTTTTTCCTTTCCAGTGCTTTTAACTTCGAAATGGGGGAGATGGAGCTTCTCTCATTTATACCTGGCCAGCTGTCAGCCTGTAGGCGAATCTGCCATTTAAGTTCACTGATTTCTAAAATCGTATAAAATTCATATAAAATATGTTTTTGCTTATACAGCTTGTTTTAAAGAGTAATTTAATTATGCAGTAGTGCATGCAACATTTTAGCAATATCTGGAGCATGTTTTATTTTCTATTGCTGCTTCCTGCATAAAGAAATTCAATAGGGTAATCTTGTTGATAAGTGCATGCAGTATGGCTAATATTGTTTTTAAACTCCTTTATTAAATTATCAGTTAAGACATAGGCACATATACATTAACAGAAAAGAAAACAAACCATAATAACATTTTTTTCACACATTATACATTGCATACATGTTTTTTTATTTATAACAACTGTCCTACAATCCATCATTACTTATATTGTGCAATTTCTGCCTTCTCTCAAACCTCACTCTTCCTCCTGTACCTTCTTCTGCATGTATTATTCTTACAAATTTCATTTCTATGTAATTTGCTCCTTCCATTATATAAACATCTCACTTCCAGTTCTTTTATCTCTTTAAAAATATTCAATATTTCTATTACAGTTGTGTTACATTTTGATTTCCATTTTCTTGTAATTGCATTTTTGGAAGCCAATAGCATTAAACTTAATTAGGCCTTATGATGTCTAGACAATTCAGATCCTGTGCCCCAGCTCCATAGTTCTCAATGTTTAATTGCAAAAAAATCTGGACAAAACCTAAAATGGGGGGGGGGGGCAAAAGCCCCAAAATAGGGAGTTGCTAGAATAACATGATTTGTGTTAACATGAATTTTCTGAAGGATATGAAATCTGAAACTCAAATGTGTGTCATTATTTAGTGACTTGAATCCTCATTAATTTGCCAGGATACCACAAATTTTATGAGGAACTGACCAAAAATATAAGGCAAAAATCTGGACATTTTGCGAAGATCTGGATAGTTGAGAGGTATGTCCAGTCCAAAAGAAAAATTCCCCCTAATATTTTTGACAGGAGTACTCAGCAGTATAGTTTTAAAAGCTACCAACTCATCACACTCCCAAAAACATGCCCCAAGTTACCTCTCTCTTCTCCATCACACCTCCAACATTTGCTATCTACCTGAGAAAATATTTTTTGAGGTTGACTCATTGTATAAAAAAAAAATATGCAAACACTTTGAAGCAAAAATTCTAAATCTTCTGGAATTTGTAGCATACTTGGGAGCCATGCATATGTCACCTCATTCTTCCCTTGTAAATAGCTCTTCCACTTCTTTGGTTGATTCTTATAGCTATTATGCAATATTTTATGTCTTACTAATGGTCCCCTTTTTAACAGCAGCTTCTGTTTAAAGTCAACTAAAAACTACCAGAGCTGATTTTTTTCACTTAGTGCTCCCCTATCCCCTTTTCATTGCATGTACTCTGATACAGAAGGCAATCTCTAACTTGGCAGTGCAAGCATTTGCTTACCCTCGTCCCACTCTACTACTTTACCCTCTCTAGTTTTGTTGTCACAATATCTTGGTTCCTTAGCCAGTTTTCTCCAATAAATTCCAGCCCCATCTTGCATATTTTCTGCATGCCTACTTGCTGTCATCCCTATTGGCAAATTCTCCTTTCTCCATTCCCATGTTGACTTAGTTCTTAGAATATTTTCTGCCATTTAATGAATATGATACTCTGTATGGTTATTATTTTCCTTATGGATCTGCTTTCAAAATCCTGCTCTTTCCTGATTTCTAGAATACTGCCCCTGCTTTATCATCACCATCATCATTATTTATTTTATTTTACATTTGTTTACCAGGAAAGTGCTACTGGCCAAAGCCCATTTTCAGCAGATGCCTGGGGAGAAAAGCTCCACATAAAGAAAATACAGCACATAGTTATGGAACACAGACATATTATATTTAAAAGAAGTGTAAAAAACTTACATTATTCAAATAAATTCACATGTGAAATTTGTACGATACTAATTCAGAACAACATTTAGGTATAGTAGAAATTAATACAGAACTCAGAGTAACAACAAAAAAACGTGTAGACAGATAATCCAAGTTAGCATTAAAACTAATTTAGAGTGTATATCAACAGACATTGAGAAGATTAGTAGGAAAAGAGAGATTGAGAGAGAGGAGAAATCAGATATGGATGGGAGTACTCAGTCAGGGGTATTGCATGAGCATTGACATGTATCTGATAAATACATTTTGAGTAGTTTCTTAAACTGGGTTGTATTGTTACCAGATCTGACATTGTGGGGAAAGAGTTCTAGGCTTTAGAAATGTAGCAGGAATACAGGGATTGTCCTGCAGAATTATTGGCTTTAGAAACTAGTAGTAAAGATTTATTTGTTGAACGAAGTGAGCAAGTGTTAGAGTAAGGGAGTAATAGGTGTTGATGAGCTGGTAATTTTTCAGGGTTATAGAGTAGCTTGGGGGCCATGATTAACTAAGCTAGAAGATGTGGAAATTCCAGCCAGGACAGTTGTTTTAGAGCCAGACAGTGGTGAGATCTATAAGCTGAACTAGTGGCAAACTTAGCAATTTTGTTGTAGCATGTATTTCATTTTTCTGTGTCAGTTTTTTTTCAGGTTGGTAAGGATGGGAGAGGTATATAGTAAATTTTCCAGGAGGTGTGTTCTAGCAATGGCAACTCTAGAGGAGTCTGTTAAGAATTTATTTCTATAGAGGGTATCCATTTTTATGGACTTTCTTAATTGTTTGTTGTATGTGAGAGTCGAATCTTAGTTTATCTATTAAGACTCCAACTGGTTTGGTAGTAGGTTCAGGAGTGATTTTTGCATTGTTTTTGGATGTGGTATGGAATGTTAGAGAGGAGTCAGCTGATTTGATAGGTTGAAAAATCATAAGTTTTGTTTTGTTGGGATTGAGTATGAGCTGAGAGTTTGACAACCAGTCCTCAATTTTATTAAAGGCCTGTTGTGTTCTATCCTGAAGTTGTTGCATGGTAGGGGCTGCACAAATTAATGTAGAATCATCTGTGTATTGGATAATGGTAGCTTGTGAAGTAGATGAGTTGAGGTTATTAGTAAAAAGACTGAAAAGAAGTGGGCCAAGAATGGAGCCCTGTGGGACCCCAAGGGCAATAGGAAGGAGTGGTGAGAGGTCATTATGCTTTTTACAGCCTGCTGATGACCAGTTAAGCAGGTTTGGAACCAGGAGAGACTAGAGTGATTAATTTTTAGTCCGAGAGGGTAGTCAATAGTTTGTTATGGGAGATAGTGTCAAAAGCCTTAGACATGTCAAGGAAAACTGAGTTATCAGTGTTCTTATATTGATTAATCATATGGATGAAGCTGAGAAGAGCCGTAGTTGTACTGTGAGAAGGTCGGAAACCATGTTGGGAAACAACTAGTAAGTTATTGGATGTAAGGTATTTCATAAGTTGTAAATGTATGCATTTCTCCAAGAGTTTGGAAAGTGGAGAAAGAATAGCAATGGGTCTGTAATTGGCAAGTTTAGTTGATAATACTCCTTTGTGCAGGGGAATTATGTGGGCAATTTTCCAGAGAGAGGGAACATAGTTTTCAGCAATGGAGTGGTTAAGCAGGATAGAAACAGGGTAGGATATATATTCAGCTGCTATTTTTAGAAATCTGATGGAAGATCATCTGCTGCAATTGGGGTGGTTTTTAGTTTTTTAGCAGTTTATCTGTAGTTTTGGTGAGGGTGAGGTGGAATGAGAAGGAACAATTTATGTTGTTGTTTGGATTGGGTGTTGTGTGAGTATTATTAGGATTTATCTTAGTAAGAGCTAGGATCCTTTCTGTAAATAATTTATTAAATTGTTCAGCAACAGTTCCTGAGCTGTTAGGTAATGTGGGGGAGGGAGTAGTAGTGTCACTGGGATGGAGAATATTATTCATTGTAGCCCATAAGTTCTGTGGGTTTTTTTTATACTTAAATTGCATGTTAGAATAGTATTTTCTGTCTTCTTTGATTTGTTGTTTAACCTTATTTCTAAGTTGTAGGAAGGTTACATGATCTAGCTGAGTTTTGCTAGTATGCCATGAGATCCAGGCCTGGTCCTTTAGCTTGAGGAGGATTTTAGTTTCAGGAGTAAGCCATTGGGCATGACTGGATTTAACCTGAACTGTTCTGGGAGGTGCCATACTGTTGAAGATGTTGAGGAAGGTGTTATTGAAGTAATTGACTGATGCATCTAGAGGCAAGGTTTTCAGTAGCAACCAGTTGTAATGCTTTAGAGTGTAAATTAGCAACTGTGGGCTGAAGTTTTTTTTTATTGTGAATTTGATGGTAAACTATGTGTTTAGAGTGGTAAATGTGTTGCCTTAGCAGGTAGGTAGGTATGTGGTCACTAATGTTGTCTGGCAGGCAACTGGTGTTTAGGTAGTGGGAGGGTTTATTTGTCAAGGCCCAATCAAGAATGGAGTTCTTATTAGACTTTTTGTCAATTCTGGTAGGAGTTTGTGTAAATTGTGAGAAGCCAAAGAGATTGATGTAGTTGCTTGGATTTTGGAGTTACAAGCTGACCAGTCAGTGTTCAGATCACCCCAAATAATTGTTTCTTGTGAGGTAACATAAGCGATACTTTGGAGGATATATTCTATAGTGGATATATTGTTTCCAGGTGGGATATAAATGGCAGCCACAGTTATATGCTTATTAGAATTAATTTGCAATTAGCTAAGGAGTAGGTCGGTGTTACTAGGTATGGATAAATTTAGATCCAAAAGTTGTACATTTAAGTTATTTTTAAATAGAATAGCTACTCCCCCACCTTTTTTATTAGTTCTGTCAGTACAAAGTATATTATACCCAGAGGGTGTAATTTCAATATTGGGGATATGAGGTTTAAGCCAAGTCTCAGCTGGGATGACTAAGTCTGGGAAATAGTATAATAGGATAGCCTCTAGTTCATGGACTTTATTAGCTAGACTTTGGACATTCAAGTTGAGAAATAATAGAGCTGAGCTTTTATGAGGTATGTTAAGTGGTTTTGATGTGTGAGTGTTGGTAGAGAGGAGTTGGTTTGGCCCTGGATTTGGGTGTATGTCACCACCAGTTAGAGGTTTTGTGGCTACATAAGCTATTATTTGCATCTGAAAGGTGATGTGCTTGTGGTATCTGAATGTAATGTTTTTTGTAGGTGTACTGACAATAGTAACTCTATGAAATTGTTGGACTAAGATAGAAGTGTTGAGGATGCTAGGTGATATTTTAAAATGAGTTGTTTGCTTAGATGTTTGGTAGTACATAGTATGTTTATGGTTACATTGTGATAGAGCTAGTAAGTAGTAAGATGTGAAATGAGAAGTTAGAGTGAGAAGTGCAAGTATTAAGATAAAATGGATAAACATACTTGCATGTAATAGTGGGAAAGATAAAGCTCTTACAAATAGTTTGGTTAGCTATAGTATGACATATATGTGAATTAAGGACTTAAATATTATTTAAGGTTAATAGATTATGTTTCTGTGAATAAAAAATCAGTGAAATTTGAGAGTTAAAAATATATAGGGTAATAGAAGAGACAAATAGAGATAGTAAGAGAAGGACCACACAAATTAGACACTTATAAGCAAGAGTATAAGGCAGTGAAATAATGGGAAAGAAGCAGGGTTTAAAAAGGGTATCAGTTAACAGGTGAGAAAGGCTGACTGGATATGATTTGTGATTGGCTGTGGGATGAGATGGGAGGGTTTAGGGTTCAAATAAATGTAATTGTAATAGGGGTGGGTGGGAATAGGGGGCAGGGTAGGGGAGCGGAGTGAAGCCTGAGTGTATCGAGGGTGAAAAGGAGTGGGCAGGACACAGATCGGATAAATAATGTTGAACCGAGTATTAACAAGAGAGGTAATTATGCTTGTCCAACTGAGTGTGCATACCACATCATTAAACTAGGTGAAAATAATTATTTTCTTTTTAAAAAGGCTGTAAGATTTCTTGTTGGAATAATACAACATTTACATCATAAAACATATAGGTATTAACATACAAAGCATTTGATGAGTCAGGCAGCCTGTGTTTTCAGTCCAGCTGCAGTGAAGATTAATTCTTAGATGACTACTGTGTATAAGGATATGTATTTCCTTAGAGTAAAACCAGGGTTACAAGTTTAGAATGCATTCGATGAGTCAGGCAGCCTGTGTTCTCAATCATGCAACAGTGAAGGTTAATTATTGGATGACTACTGTGTATAATCATCATCATCATTCCTTTCCACTTTGATTTATAACCTTTTGCTTGTGTTATCTATATGAGCCTTAGTGTAGCTCTAAAATATATCCATGCAAATAAGGTAGTCCCAAGCCACTTTGTTCTATGAGGAAGGTCAACGTATTCCATTTAAATCTCTTCCTCTTCCCCTCCCAAATAAATTCCTTCAACTCCTTATTAGTTATTGTCCACAAATTCTCCTCTGATTGACAAAAGTATGCCTGACCAGTATATAAAACTAAAGGCACTAAAAACATTTTCTCTGCTTGTAATCTTACTATCCATATCCATAAAAAAGTACTTCCATTTCCTCAGTTTGTGTATTATCTTTTGTTTGGTCTCTTCATACATATCATTAACTGACATAACAGAATCTGTTTTAATCCATACACCTAAATACTTCATTTTATCATGTTCTCATAAATATTGGTATTGTTTAACCAATTCATGTGTGCTTTTGTAATTTACCACTATAGCCTTTGCTTTATCTTTGTTAAAAACTTTATATCCTGGAAAGAACCAAAACTGTCTCAAAATGTCCCACAAGTCCACAACACAGAAATGTCCTTTTCTGGATTTATCATGTACAAAACAATGTCATATGTAAATAAAGTCAAATTTTCCTGATTACCACACAAATTATATCCTTGAATTTCTGAGTCCCTTAGTTCCTTTTCCAATTACTCTAAATATGAAGCAAATTACAAAGGAAAAGAAGACACCCTTGCCTGTTTCCTCTATTCAAACACAGCTTGTAAGAGTGGAACTCTCCCACCTTAATTCTTCCTTCTTAATTAACCCCGTTATTGTATCAGAGATGCAAATGCTTCATTGCCCTACCCATAAAATCCCAGCTTACTCTATTGAATGCTTTCTTTGCATAAAGACCCACCAACAACAGTGATATTTTCTTATATTCTGCTTTCTTCTGGATCATCATTGTTGTATTAATGTTATCAAATGTTTGCCACCCCTCCATAAAGCCACATTGATCCATAGCTATCAAATTTTGCAACATATTTGCCATTCTATTAGTTAATATAGACATGAACACTTATTAATCATGGTATAAAATTGAAATGGGTCTATAGGAAGCTGGGTCTGATGGATCTTTACTCTCTTTGGTAATACAATCATCACAACTTTCTTCTAAGATTCTGGTACTTCCCTTCCATTTAAAATACTGTTAAACAAAGCCTTCCAGATTTTATCACTTTCTTCCCTCCCAGCTTCCAAACTTCTGCAGGAATACCATCTGTTCCTGGAGACTTTCCTGTAGATTGATTATACATCACTGTTTTTATCATATCTCTTTCTATCCTTTTAATTGTTTTGCCTCATCTGTTTCTAATCTTGGCAAAATTGAGTCTTCCATAGATATTTCCATTTGTGTTCTTTCTTGATTTCCGCATTTCTATGATTTATACATATTTTCATAAAATTTCCAAAATATCTCTAATATTTTTACAGGATCTCTTGTTATTTTTTCTTGTTATATGCTTCCTATGTCAAGAGACAACCCTTTCCACTTTCTGTTGTCTAAATTATTGTGTTAAAAGTTTTTGTGCTCTGGAGTTATTATAAAAAATAGCTTAAAGGACAACAATGGGATTCTATTATTAAATGTTCAACTTCTCTGTCCTTTTTCTCTCTATTTACAGTCCCTGATATGAATAAACAACACTACAGCATTTAAAATATTTTACATTGACTGTTTCTGTCCACTAGAACAGTACCTTACTGTACTGTGGTGGTTGCACTTTCAAAATAACTTTTATTCAATCCTGGAAAAGTTTGCTGCAGTCTCCAGATCATTGATGTCATCAAGGCTAATGAATACAGTAGTTTTCTAGCCAATTCCCTCCCCAACCATCCTAAATACCCACCCATGCTGTGATGTCACAGCTCCCTGGTCTATCTGCTACCCATACAGAAAGTAAAGGCTAGAACAAGGAAACAGTACATCTGTCAAGTCTCCTGCTGTGAGTCAAATCTCCTGCTGTGAGCTGTCAGTCACAGCATATAACAGCTCAAATTACCCTTAGCACTTTTACAGCTAGGAAAATTAGGTGTGAAGGGGGAATGGGAGATGAGTTGAAGTAATACAATTCATGCTTCACAAAAGACTGCAATTTAGCCATTCTAAAAAGAAGTGGCAGTAAAATCACTTTGAAAGTCTGTTCTGAGGCATTTGCACTGTTTGTGTTTTAAGTAGTCATTGTACAGCATGAAATGTTACTTAAAACTAACTGAATAAAAGACAGCAGTGTATGCATGTAAAATCAATGCAGAGACAGGAGCTTTAGGAAGAAAGAGGCCTGCATGATGTAATTTATTTACAGACAAGCACTGCATTGTGGGATACCTAGAGGCAGACTAAACAATCAGGATCACTTAAAGATGCTAGACCCCATCTGGTCAGACTCAGACATTATGTATAAAAATATTTAAAAACCTATAAATAGTCCCAGAGTAGTGTTAAAATGTAGGAAACACCTAGCCATGATGAAATAAACATGTTTTTTGAGTCTGTGGGTGTGGTTCTCCTTTAACAGCAATTTTTATAAACTCCTGCATATTATCCAGATATTCCCTTAGTTTCTCTTTAGCACTCTGTAGTTTTGCCTCTTCTAGTTCTGTGATAGTCCCCTTATACTGCAGTACTTTAACCTTTGTCAGCCCCTCTAAATAATTTGCATTACTTCTTAACGATATCTTTTTCCTTTTTATTTCTACCCTACTTTTAAACTTCATTTTCATTTTTTATTACATTTTAGCTATAACTTCTGAAGAAATTTCTATCTTCCTAATAATGCAAATAATTTTCACTATCTGTTCCTTAAATTCCTGTCTTTTTAAATGGTAGGTGGAAAAGCACAAGTGTCTCATCTTTACTGCATTGTCTTGCATTTTTATCTCTTATTGGTGCATGATCTAAAATAGTTATTGGATGTGTGTAGAAGCTTTCAATTAAATGCACATGTTCCTGTGAAATATAATTATTATTTAGTCTATCCCCATTTATTAAACCTTGGAAAGCATTATGTAAATTTCCTCCATGTTCCTACTATTGAATTCATGTTGTCCATACCAAATATATTCATACTTTTCTTCAGAGATGTACCTTGCTATGTTATATTTCCCCTTCTATGTCCCCCAGATACAGCCTCATTGTCATAAATCAAGTTTCAGTCCCCACCTATAAGTAATATTCTCTGCTGAATGCTGATTATTTCTTCCAGCATTTTCTTAAGCTCCATAATAGCATTTTTGGGAATATAAATACATGCCAGCATAATCCTCCTCCCTTGCCAATAACCCCTTACTACTTCAGATCTACCATTATTATCTTTTTCCTCTTCTATTACTATTGGAGCTCCTCTAGCAATTAGTATCATTACTCGTCTTTTCCTTTGTCCTTGATATTGTGCTGAATATCCATCCTGAAATTCTTTCTTTATCAAATTCACAAGCTTATTTCATTCTAAGAGTGCCTTTTGCAGCAGTGCTATTTGCACTCTGCATTTCTTAATATAATTCAATACTCTTTTCTTTTTGTCTATACCTGTAAGGTTATTTATGGACCAAGATTAATATGGATATTGTAACCAGGATTATAAGAAGCTATCTTTCCCACATATTATACATGACAGTTTTTTGGATGTTTATTTCCAACTTTTGTATTACATGCACACACTAATGTTTGGTACGCTGATATTTTATACATTTTTCTTGTCATCTGCATTTGTACCTATATTACATTTTTCAAGACTTTTTTTGTTTTAATGAAATCCCTCAGACATCTCCAAAAAATGAAGCTTATCCCTCAGGAAGAACTGTGCCAAATTGACAGCTGCACTCACAGGCATTACTGAATTTAAGATTAAGGTTATTCATGCTAAAGTGCATGTTACAGCCCATGCTCCCACTTTCATCCCTTGGTTCTGTTCTTTTCTTATCCCTATTTCCCTCCCAGATGTCAACAACAGCTTGTATAATTTCTGAAAATATTAACTTTTCAGCCCTAACAAAAAGTACACTGGCTATCTTTAAAGAAAACTAAATTATACATGTTTTATTAAATGCATTAAAGTGTTAAGGCTACTACAGAAGATGCTAGCTCTTATTCACTTCATATAAGTTCAGACTTTATCAGTGAACTGCTTGCCATTATACCTTTACATTTTTCATTTCCCTCTGTAAAGAATGCTGGGAAATATCACGATTAATTTATTTTATTTTATTTTATTTTACATTTGTTGACCAGGATAGTCTGACTGGATATATGTCCATTTTCAGCAGAGGCCTGGGGAGAAAAGCTCCAAGACATACAAAGTGATCACATCATAACAATATAAACACCATTGATAGCCATTTATAGTTAAAAACATTTTGTAAAATAGATACAATTTTTTTATATTGGTTCCCTAGGAAGTGTGTTTCTTCAGTAGATTAGTAGAGAGAAAAACAAAACAGTGGGGAGGTATACCAGCTGGGAAAGGTGGTTAGGTGAGATGAATAGTGTCAGTCTGGGTTGGTGCAAGGGCATAACCATTGTGATTTTAGGAAGATTTTTAGTTGCTTTTTAAACAGTGGGGTGGATGAGAGGGATGTTAGTTCACTTGAAAGCTTATTCCAAGTGTTACCAACAGAGTTGGTGAACAGGCAATCACCAGGCTTGTTGGATTTTAAGGTAGATACTAGTACCCTATTTGCAGATCTTAGGGTTGTTAGGTTTTTGTATTTGCTAATAAGGTTGCTGAGAATGGGAGTATTAGTGGGATGATGCAGAATCTTATGAATTATTGTAAGTTGGTGTATAAGAAGCTGACTTTGCAGTTCCAGCCATCCTAATAGTTTGAGATTCTGGCAGTAATGGGTTCTAAATGGGGATCCAGTGGCAACTCTGGTTATGTTATTATAAGATGTTGCCAGTTTGCTGATTAATTGCTTGCACCTGCAGGTAGTTTAACTCCATGGAAACTTAATCAGCATTGAGAGAGAAAGAAACAACTAACAACCCTGCAGATACATGAAGGAATCTTTGTCATTTTCACTTAGCACAGAACAGAATGTACAACTGCTTTCAGCTGCAGACTTCATGACTCCTACTAAACATTTGCTAATGGGAAAACAAGCTAATATTATTGTATATTGTAGAGACTTAGCACTTCTCATGGCTTTCACTATTTTGTCTTATTTTTAAGCCTACTGGCTTACGGATACAGTTGTTTATAGATTAGGCCAAGGGCATTAATCCAGACATTCACCCTTGCAAAAATAAGTGAGGACATCTCAACTCTACATATAATATAATCATTGCACTTTTACATGCCCCCTCCACCCCAACAGTCCAAGATCACAGCATATTAAGTTAAACTTGCTTTTGTCCAGCATTTCTTCTCTTATTACATTGTACAGCATATATTTCTTACAATTAAAAACTACTTGTTTACTTTAATATATTTATCACATACAGAAATCACTGAAAAGACTCCTCTACCCACCCATTTAAAATACACTTACTATATACTACACAAAATTGCTTTACTATATAACATGCAGTTTATATCATTAATTATTTTATACAAATGCTATTAAGAACAAAAGTTGTTTTACTTAAAGTTACCTTTTTCTGTTAGTGTCCTTCTAGACTTTCATGTCATGAAGTAGAGTATATGCTTTACAGTCCACCCGCAAGTTTAACAAAGTCAAAAAAGTCCAGTCTTTCTCAGTCACTTTTTCTTGCAAAGCCATATTTCACAAATGTGATTAATGCTTTATGATCTCACATTTATTCACTATTTTCAGTGTTGCTGGTCTTGTTCCTCTTCACCTCCATCTCTCAAAACCAGACTCTGGTTCAAGCTCAAGATTCTCCTGACTCTTCCAGTCAACTGGTATGCTTTTTTTTCTGTCTCTCAAGCATTTTCCTTTTTAACATTAGAAAAGGTTACACTGGCAAAGTGTCTCTACGAGCTTTAACATCAGAAGAATGAGAAGCAGAGTCCTCTTTTCTTTGATGGCTCACTTTGTGTTGGATGAATTTTTATATTTCCTCCTTAGCCTGTTCTGCATTAAAAACGTCTTTGATCCTCCATGAAAAAAATATTCTGAATGCACCTGGATACAGCAGCTTGAATTTCACACCTGCCTCTTGACATTCCCTGATTTCTAAGACAAATTTGCTTCTCTTCTGCCTGGTGTCATAGGTACAACCAATTAGGGACAAATCTGAAAAGAATCAGGGAGAAATCCAGAAATAATCAGGAACAAACAGGGATACTTTTAAAATATTAGAACTATTAACTTCATACATTGACAGAATATGAGAATGTGAATTAATATACATTTTCTGAACTAAAAGAAGTCAATGACTCTAATTACTATCATTATTTATCAAGTGCAATAAACTACTTTTCCTCTAACCGTTACCAGTTTTAAGAGGGATTAAGAGGGGCAGACCTAAAATTTGAGTCAAAATCAGGCATGCCCTTGAAAATACTACTAGCCTTTTCTACATTTCAACCTCTGATTTTTGCAGTTTTATCAGAACATCTAAATAGTGAGTTAAAGCTTCTTCTGTTTTTCCAGCCATTTCTTATTTGAGTTGATATACATCTTCAGTGTTTCATGTATTTTAATCACCTCTGAGTACATTTGATTTAT
Organism: Protopterus annectens; assembly: GCF_019279795.1. Classification (NCBI taxonomy): domain Eukaryota; kingdom Metazoa; phylum Chordata; order Ceratodontiformes; family Protopteridae; genus Protopterus; species Protopterus annectens. Next base: position 362,828,260 of record NC_056726.1, on the reverse strand, counting down.
TTTTTCCTTTAAATTACTGGAAGCCATCTCTTGTACCAGAGCTGAAACTTGAACTGCTTTTTGCTCAATACAGGATTATTTCCAGTCAGTCTGTTCTTTTTACCTTTTATAGTTGATTTTCTTTCAGGTTTTCTAAATTTCTTCTTTGCTGCCAGCCAGGCAGTATACTTGTTAGCCAGTAACTGAATTTTACTCAAGCTGGTAGAATTACTAGCTCTTATTTCTCAGTTTCTTTTTTTTCACACTGGGAGAGCTGAAATTAAGCTGTTACTCAGTGTGTAGCCATCTTGGAAGAGAAATTTATGACATAGCTTTGTCAGGATCAGCTTTTTTTGTTGGCCTGATTACATCTTTACTAATATAGGTCTTGGCTGCTTTCTCATGGACAGGTTTGGGGAATACACACAATATGCCATTTCAATTAACAAATCCATCTGTAGAACACCAGTCCAGTTGTCTATTTGTATTTTCATAAAATTAATATAGTCTGTTCTTTAATAGACTTCCACGGTGGTGCAGCGGTAGCATTGTTGCCTCACAGCAAGAGGTTCTCCCGTTTGATTCTGGGCTGGAGTGCGGGGAGTGCCTTCTGTGTAGAGTCTGCATGTCCTCCCCGTGGTTGGGTGGGCATTTGTTGAAGGTTGGATGTTGAGCTGGCACCCCGGCGTTCGTGAAAATCTACTGCCAATCATTAGCAGACCAGAGTTCCACTGTGGTGACCCCTGACTGGGAAAAGCCGAAAGACAACAGTCTGTTCTTTAATGTTTTTCTGTTACAGCAAAAAAAAAAAAAAAAAAAAAATCCCAGGTTTTCTCTGTGTGCTCTGTCTTCTAACTGTAGTTTTTGAAACAGCTCTTATTCAGAAGCATCATGCTCAACCAGCCTTTTCTTTATTTCAATCTCTGATTTTTTGCAGTTTTATCATTTTAAAAGCATAGCTAGCTAGACCTTCTGTTTTTTTTTCACCTTTTTCTATTTGAGTTGATATATTCCATTAATGTTTCTTTTATTTTAATCCCCTCTGAGTAATTTGGATTTATTTTTTCCTCTAAATTACTGGAAGCCATCTCCTGTACCAAGCCTGAAACTTGAATTGCTTTTTGCTGAACTGCAGAGTTTTCTCTTCACCTTCTCTGATTGATTTTCTTTCGTGGTCTCCAAATTTCTTCTTTGCTGGCATCCAAGCAGTGTAATTACTAGCCAGTGACTGAATATTAACCATAACATTTTCAATAGCAGTCATTTTTCTCAGTTTCAGTTTTTACCCTGGGAGACTTAAAATTAAACTGTTGTTCAGTGTGCAGCCATCTTGGATGTCCGCACTGTGGACAATGTTGAGATAAACAGCTACAATTGTAGTGTGCCTAAATAAAGTAACCTCTTCATATGTTCATACTCCATTGCAGGTGATACTGGCTACCTGGAGACCTGGCTTATGACACCTGTATAGAATCCACAGAGTTCATATGAACACCAGTATAACATTGCACAAGGAAAAGCCCACAACATTTTAGGGCATGTGTTTGCAATAATTAAAGTCTTTTTCTGCTGCCTTGACATATCCGGTAAGGCACTCCAGTATGAACTTTCCACAGCTTGCAGGATGTTCCTTGCATAGTGCATGTTTTATAATATGCAGGTGAGAACACAGGCTGGCAACCCTAGGATATTGCTACTGTTATACTGTACACACATATGGTCAGAAAGAAAGGTGCATCATTACCATTATCTGATTAGCATTGTGGAACAGCAATAACCAGAAGCCACATAGCTACCACTCAAACAGCAACAGCAACAAGCAAGTGAAGAAATGACAACTAGTTTAGAACTATGTGATTGATGGGCACACAAAAACAGTGTTGTATCACACAAATCAATATATGATGCATACATTGTTACCATCAAGATATGCTTTTCATTGTATGATGAGCCACACTATGCATCGGGTATTCCCAGATTTACTATCACAAGAGTGAGGATAGAGTCGCTCAGAGATATTATTGTGTACACAGGTGGCTAAGGACACAATGTCACATTTGTCTGCACACACTCTGGGTAAGGAGTATCTTGAAGGATTCAGAGATTGGGGTCTTGAGGTGATAGGTACACTATATCAGAGACAATTTTCTTCTGTGATGAAGCCAGGGTGCCACTCGGTGACTGAGATCCATGACCACTATGCTGGCTTGTAGAATTAGGGCTTGAGGTTCCCCCAAAATGGATGATGTATGAATGTTTGCCTGTAACCTGGATGTGGTTTAGTTATGAGGAGTTGCAAAATGGTGGCTGAGTATCTTTACCACCCACAACAAGGGGGTGGCAGACTGTTGTAGACATCCAGATGCAGGTGATGTTTGCATATTCCATGATGGCCCCCTTGCTAGTCACTTAGTGTATACACAACTCTAACCTTGAGCAACATTGCCAGCATGAACAGTTATGCTGGTGGTGCTAGCAAACCTCCTCATGGAAGTGATGTGTGTCACCACAGACCTCATGAGACCAATCATTAGTGTATCCCATGTCTCTGTGTCCTCACTGTTGTCATGCAGTGCAGCAACCCACACTGGACTGGTTTGCTGAGGATTCTGCCTGGATGATGATATCTACTGATTGACCCTGAGTACCACCACATGCCAGGTGCCAACTGTGACATGTGATGGCATCAGGCACACCTGCGAGACTGTAAAAGGGTGTGTATATCCACTTCAGATGCAGTGTGTTCAATTGCTGCCACAGGTGCAGAGGGAACATTGCTACTGGGTAGAATCACGGGGTATCTGTCTCCACTAGGGATGGTGGGTGCTCATGCTGTAGAGCCTGGTGTGTGGGCCATGCAGTCAGCCTGTATTGATAGTGGATGCTCACTTGGGATGGAGATAGGTAGCATCACCATTTAATCAGACTGCAACTCAGATATCTATACCTCACCATTATTATACATACCTACACAGATACCAATATTAGCCTGTTGTTGTGATTAGCCTTTACAGGTGCCACTGAAATAGTGCTCAGTACTGTGAATACACATGAATACACACAAAAGGTGCACAAGAAAGAGCATAGGCACCTGGGATAACACCATGTCCCATTTGCCAGCATGCGTGCTGATTTAAGATCTCCCATACAATTCCAGCCTACCTGTGCTGCCATCCTGACATGACTGGATACCTGATGTACCTAAAATAATACATTGACAGCTGTTACTATTGAAAACAAATGGTGTCTGTGCAATGCAACTGTACAGAAATGTGATGTAAGTAGTACTCACTTAGTACATCAACCTCTGAAACACATGGGTGTGGGTCAACCTCAATGTCAGTATCCACTCATATAATGATAATCCCAGAACCATTGTCTCCTGTTGCTTGTAGGTGGTTGCCTTATAGCTGATCACTCAGCTCCTAGGATGTACTTATTCCCTTGGTCCAGCACAGCAGGTTGGTAACACACTATTGACACTGCTGTAAGGCAATATTACAGTCCCCACAAGATTTATGCCGTGGGCTGCTGTCTGACAGTTCTGACTATGTAAAGGGTAGTCAGCACCCACTCTCCCTAGCAACCATTACCCATGTGTGTTAATTGCTTGCAGCAGGACATTATTTTCAGGAGGCTGAAATTGTCCAGTCCCTGACATCCACCTTGTCTACTGGACATGTAGGCATCACTGAACACATGATAAACAGCAATAGACTGCACAGTATTGGGGTTGGTAGAACAACAGCTAGGGATTAAGGGGAACTTTACTTGTACCATACTATAATCAGAAGAACAGCTATGAGGTATGCTATACAATACCTGTCGGGAGAGATATGAGAATATCTACAGCAGGTGTGCATACAAACTGGTTTGTATATTTGTATAAGGTAAGGCAATTATGACTACTAGTGACAGTTTGGGCCATCTTGGTAACTGCCAGTGATATGGCCTTACACATATGTAGGCACATGACTGCTGTATTCACCGCCACAGGCCAACATATACATTACATAGGCTGTAAGATCACCCTAACAATAACAGCTATGTCCTGATATTGTGAGCTGTCTTGTTGTCAGTACCATCCATAAACTTGTCACAAAAAACAGGTATACGTATATTCTGTTGCTAGCCTTTTATAATGTGAATTCCAATGGAAGGGTGTATGTACTTAGGAAGGTGTATAACAAAACAGCTTACTAGATACTTTAAGAGTAGTGTGCACCTTCTGAGACTGTCCATAGAGCCAAATAATGGTGCTATATTCCTCTTAATAGTATTGCCCAAATATGCAAGAGAACTTCCCTAATCTTTATGCCTTAGTCTATAAAATGAAAGTGCACCTCTGAGAATATGCAAGTTTAAATCTATTTGCATGACACAGACTGGGGTGTCATCAGGAGGCATGAATACCAATGAATTACTTTATTTTGCTGTTACACACCTGTGGCATAAGGCACAACTTACTGCCTATACTCACCTCTGACAGCTTGTTGCCATGAACTCATGCTGGAGACCTGTGCAGGTGTGTGCATCTTACTACATTACATTTGCATAAATCACATTGTAGGCATGAGTCACAGTCTGCTATTTTATTCCTTGAGAAAGGACACCATTTTCAGAGAAGACTTAGGAGAGTGGCAGCTTCTTAATGTTTGAAGGAGGGCAAGATTATGCTTTTTCTATTTCAAGGGCATTTCAAGGTGTGCCTTCTGTGCCCCTATAATGGTGCATTCAAAAAATGTGGATGCCTGGTATGACCTGTCTGAGGAGCTGTCCTCACAAACAGGTTTCAACAGGAGGCAGGAATGGTAACAATTTGAAATATTAGGGCCTACAAGATGAGCCATCCATTCTTGCCATGGACTTCCACCATGTTGTGGAGGGCTTCAGCCTTGCTAAGAACATACCCACTGTCACACATCTAAGAGGCCATACTCTTGGCCCGATCTTTTCACTAGCTGTGGTTATCTATGGAATAGATGTTGAGACATTTTCTTGGTATGATTGAAGTCAAGGTCACTCTTACCTTGGCTACCGCAAGTGAGATCATGTGGAATTGAACTGATTCAACACACGGATTTAAAGATTATATCCAACAGTGCAATGTGATCCTCTCACAAATTCATTCAAGAAGAATTACCTTGCTGATTCATAGGTTCATAGGTAGGTACTAGGCTATTGGCCCAAGGGTCTAAGTAAGCCTAGCCAACAAGGTTCCCTGGCTTATGCCATCCAAGAAAGTTATTTTCCTGTGCCCCTGTCAAGCAGAGCCACAGAAGTGATCCCAGGGGTGAATTTCCTGTTTCCCATCCACTCATCAAGATTTTTCTTAAAGAGTGCTAATGAGGAACTTTGTTTGATATAGATGGGTAGCTTGTTCCAGAGTATGGGAAGTCTCTGGGACAGGAATCTATCCCTCCAGCATGTTCTGTTTATTGTGGTGACAAGGTTTAGGTCTCTAGAGCATGTAGCTCAGAGAGATTGGGATTTCTTTAGGTGGAGAATGTCCAACAGCTCTGGGTTTGACATAGCTTTCTATGTTAGGCAGAGATCACCTCAAAGTAAGCGATATGCTACGGAGTAAAGCTGGAGTTTTTTTGAGACAGTCAGCACAGGACATCTGTTTGAGGCCGGTAATCCTCTTTGTGAGGGTACATCTGTGGCCTTTACAGCTGCTGCAGCTGTCTTACAAGGTACATTCAAAAAGGGGCATTGTACTCTATAATGGATCTAATGAGTGACAAGTAGAGGGGAACAATTACCTATTTTTTCCTGGATGAGAACCCTTTTGTGATGAGGTGTGCCACATAGAAGGATTTCCTGACCACTGTGATGATGTGATTATCAAAGGAGAGACTACTGTCCACCTGGATCCCAAGGTATCTTTTCACATTTTTGGTGTTAAGTAGACTGCCACCTATGTGGTAGTTCATGGGCTCAAAGTTTTACCAAAGGGGATGACAATGCACTTTTTGGCATTGAGCCTGAGGCCATAACACTGACACCAGTTATCTGTCTCAGTGAGGCCCTTCTGTAGGATGTCCACATCATTTGGGGACTCAACTATGGCTCCTAGTTTACAGTCATCTGTGAACTTCATTAGCCAGAGACCTTTTATGTTAGCCTGTACTTCAGAGAAGTAGATACCAAACAGGTGAGGACCCAGGACTGAACCCTGCGGTACTCCACTTGTCACTGGTCTGAAGTCGGATTTGGAGTCTGCAACTTTTACAATGTGGGTTCTGTCAGTTAGCCAGTTGGCAACCCATCTCGTGACACAGGGATTTATACCTAGTTTAGTGAGTTTATCTATAATTCCAGAATGGGGGATGGTGTCGAAAGCCTTGGCGATGTTAAGATAGGCTGTGCAAACCACCTTGCCCTCATCTACGGCTTTGGTGACTGCTTCAAATAAGTCAGTCAGGTTCAGGAGACATGATCTGCCTTTCACAAACCCAAACTGGGTGGGGTCCAGAGTTTGGAGGTTACCAATGTCTTTGTTTATAGGTTCCATGATGATACATTCCATGGCCTTGCAGACCAGGCTCGTCAGGCTAATAGGGCAATAGTTCCTGGGGTACGTGGTGGTTCCTCCTTTGTGGAGTGGGATAACTGTTGCTGTGCAACATTCAGTGGGCACAAAGCCTGCCATGAGGCTATGATTGAACATGGTACTTAGGTGGAGAGCCAGTTAGTTCTGAAGTTCATGTAAGACGCAGCCTGGGATTTTGTCCGGTCCCATGAATGCTGTGTTCTTGGCTTTAGAGAGTGCAGTTTTTACCTGCGTAGTTGTGATTACAGGGACTCTGGATTCTTCTGGTATAGATATGGGCCCTTTAGGGGATGAGAGGGGGGTAAAGTTAGCTCTGAACATATCTGTTAGGATATTGGCACTATCAGTTGGTTCTGTGATTTTCATGCCATTGTGCTGTAACTCAGAGCAGATCTGGGTGTTGCTATTGAGATTCTTGACATAGCTATAGAATGTTTTGTGGTCGTCCTTAGAATCAGTGGTGATTTTGTTTTTGTAACTAGCTTTGGAGGATTGTATGAGGGATCTCAGCTTCTTACTGAGGCTGGCCAGGGAGCTCCTCCATTCAAGGGATTTTACTTTCTTTTGCAACAGTTTCTTCCTTCTGTTGTATAGTTTGTTTGGCTTCCTTTGTTTTGGAGGATAGCGTCTTGGTTCTGTTAGGGATAGCATGATCCATGCACTCGTGTAAGTGCTTACAGAGTGCATTTGTGTAGGATTCAGCCATCGTAACTGTATTGTCCATCTGTATGGGTGTCATGAAGTTTGCCACTTCTGTCTTACGAAGCATGAAGTTGGCTTTGGAGAAATATTTTACGGTGGTTTCCTTAATGGGGGATGGGGGTGACATGTGGATATCTAGGGTGATTAGCTTATGGTCAGATCTGACCAACAAGGAGTTGACCACAGGTGTGGAACACCAGTCACTCATGTTGGTAATGACTAGGTCTAGGATATTGTTGCCCCTGGTGGAGGTGTGAATAAGTTGATCCAGGATATTAGAATTTATGCATTCCAGAAAACGTTGAGTGAAGGAGTTGGTACATGAGTAGTTTTCCCAGTTAATGGTGGGGTAGTTGAAATCGCCCATTATTAGGGTGTTTGGTTGAACCCTAATATTTTCCAGGATATCAAGAAAAGAGGAGTGAGAATCCTGGGGCATTGTGGGGGATCTGTAGTAAGCTACAATTTGGATTGCAGTTTTGCCCAGAGTTAGTTGCAATTGGATAATTTCAGATGCATTAAGTTGAGCAACTTAGCTTGGAGGTGTGGGCATCCTTAATGAATGTGGACACACCTCCGCCTTTAGTGTTCTGGTCCAGGTTAGATGGCCGAAAGGTGTGGTATGAATTGTAGCCTGGTAATGCAGGGGTGCTCTCTGGAGCCTTGAACCAGGTCTCAGTCACTGCACAAATATAGATGTTCTCTATTTTAAGGAGTGCCTCGAGTAAATGCATTTTGAGATTTAGACTTCTAGCATTGAGTAGCATTACCCTCAGTTTTTGCTTTCCTGTGCCTGTTACTGTGGTGAATTTGTCATTTCAACCTTACCTAAAAAAGGCACTATAGGGGCAGCAAGAGTCTTAGCCAGTATTTGGAATCCCAGGGGTGACAGGTGCAGACCATCACTGGCAAAGAATCGTGGCTGGTGCCCATGTCGTCCCAGGCAGACAGATACTGGATCCCCTTAGAATGACACCAGAAGCTTAGCCAATTGTTGAAGTCAATCATTTTGTCCTTGTACTGTGGTATCATTCTGGGTGATGGCAGGATGCTACTCAGGGCTAGGGTCATACTTGCTTGGGCTGCAAGATCAGAGAGCTCTTCCATGTCCCTTTTCATGTAGTCCAGGGAGATACGTCTCAGGTCATTCACACCAACATGGACAGTGACAGAGTCATATTTGTACTTGTGGAGTGACCTGAGTGTGTGGGTTATATGGCACATCCTGGCACCTGACAGGAAGCTGACAGTAACCTTCTCCTTGTTTTGCCTAGTGAGTGAGACATCAGTGTGCCTGACTAGTGTGTTGGGTATGTTGTTTTGCCTTATGGGCTATGATTGAGTGGCACACTGAGTTTGTATGCTATGTGTCATTTGGGTTGTTTTGTCAGGGTGGAGGTTGCTTGCGTTTCTGCTTTTGGAGTTCTCTGTTTCTTGGCAGATTGTTATTGAGAGCCTCCTCGAATGTTTTTATGTTTCTATGTGTGGATTTTGCTGGTGTAGGTTTAGTGGGACTATGTGATGAGTGTGATGTGGGTGCATGTGTTTACCTTCTCCTCTTGACTGTCAAGTTCAGTCTTGGTTGGAGAGAGCTTTGCCTCCAGTTTGGCTAGATAAGTGCATCTTTCACAGGTTGTAGTGTTGGGTGGTAGGAGGAGAGGGTTGTCTGTGCACATGAGGCAATTGCTACATTGCCCCAAGATGCCCAGATTCATCAGGTAGACAAGAGAATACACCGGGAGCTGACCCTTGGACATGCCTGAATAAAAAACAACTAGACAAGTGAGGAAAGTGAGTGCAAAAACTGTTTTCCTCCAGACAAATGAGGAAGGTTGAGTATTGTAGTAATTTGTAGCCTATTTAGTGCTTACAACAAGTTCTGAACAAGTGCTGAGCTCAAAGAAGCAGATTCAAGTGCTAAAACTAAGAAACTGGCTAGTTCTAAGGGAAAAATTGAAGAGCAAACTTTGTGGCACCAAAAATAGTTTAACCCTAGCTAAGCAGCACTGCGCGATGTGAAAACCCAAGCAAACATGGGTTTTTAACTCATAAAGTTGAAAGGGATAGAAATCAGCTCAAACTGGCCAATAAGGTTCAATTTCAGAGCTGGAAACCATTCCTATTGTGACAGATAGGCTGCTCAATGCTTACTACTCTCACTGATAAGCAGAAAGACTTCCCTCTACCACAACAAGGTCTGGACAACTCAGAAACACAAAATAATGTCCTGACACCAGCAAATTTGGGATTTGGACTATTCTAGTATAGGAAAAGGTGGGAAACGAGCAAACCAGATAGTATTTTTTTTTTGTGAAATTAAACAGAAAAATGCAATTTAACAGTAAATATGGACAGAAAAGGCTATCACACTTGAATGTGCTGTCAGTAACTGTAATTCCTTAAAAAAATGGCTATCCAGAATGCTTAACATGATCATCAAAAATATAGGAATAACATTGGTTTATCATCAAAAATATAGGAATAACATTCCATATAAAAAGCAAGAACAGATGACAAGACACTTCATAGAGTTAAATCATGACACTATGCAGTTTTTTACCAACTCCATAACTTCTGAGTACATAACTAGATCCATCACTATAGTTTGACAGCTCTTTTGAAAGCCATCGAATGCCATGGTTTCACAGCTGTCTGGTCAACTGCCAAGCTATGGGAACTTTCAACCCAGTCAGAGAAGTATAGTTCAACTATTTATGAAAAACATATCACATATCATAGTGCTTTTAAGTATGTGTTCTTTCTGATAAAATGCAAAGCAGAACGTAACACCTCCAGTTAGATATGTGCTACAGTGTTAAATGATGCCTTCTGGAGTTATACATGTGCGCGTACACACACACACACACACACACACACACACACACACACACACACACACACACACACACACACACACACACACATACACTCATGCATATCTGCAATTTGATATACATCATTGTCTATTCTCTCTTTTGAAATGTTGGCACTCAAAGTACCAAATGCAGAAACACCAAAAAAAAAAAAAGGACTGAAAATGGAGAAGAACAAATCTTAGACATCACTCTTCTCCTTTAAACTTCTTTTTTGCAGGGAGACAAGCCCACCACCCACCAAACTTATTTATACAATCTCGGAGAAAAGGGAATATTCCCAGAAATGGCCATCTTGGACTTGGTATATGTAAGTTTTCTTTTTTGCTCATTCAGTCTCCGTGTTTTGGGACTTATTCTAGAGGGTCCTGACATTACAAATGATTACCCACTGTTATCTAACAATTTCTACAAATGCAATATGTGAATATTCCACTACACATGGACAAGGAAAGGGACTATTTTTTCAAAAAACACCAAGAAACAAGCAAAAACATCCTTTAAAAGCCAATAATAAAAATCTGTAAAGAACAAATTCAGAAACAATTTTCTAAGTACAACAATGCCCCCTGGGTTAGGCATTACAGCAACATAACAGACCTTCCAGGTAGGAGGATGCCTTCTGCCTACAGTGTTGTGCTTTGTAAGACTCCTGGACAGTCTGTTATTTCCCATAATTGTCACCCTTTAGGGCATTATTCCTTAGTTGCCACTGCACTCAATTTGTTGGCCCATATCACTTAAAAGGTGGTATGATCATGATCTGTACAAGTTGTGACAGCCAAAAGTTGAAAACAAGAGAGAGAAACCACTCCTGTTGTATTTAAACACAATGGCTTATGTAAGATCTGCACCTTCTGTGTCCAAGTTTAGTCTTCACCTCTAGTCATTGTCATTATGGAGATTTACATGTTCTCCCTACGTTTGAATGAGTTTTCTTGAGGCATACCAGTTTTCTTCCACTTCTCAAAAACTTTCTGGTTGACTAACTTCAATAAATTGTCCATATATATTATGTCACTTATCCTTAGCCTTATGTCTTGGGCCATGGCCAGAATTGGTCCAAGAAGTTTTCCTTATGCAGTTAATGCATACATAACTCTTTATAAGATGCAGAGGGCAGAATATTGGTTGGAGCATTAGTGGAGGTGATCATGCCTTTTGGTGAATAAACTTAGTCTCGATACCAGTTATTTAACATAACATTCAAAAATCTCACATAAGAAAGCTGTCTTCTTGTCTCATGATATTTCAGATGCATCAGATCATCCAGCCAAGATTTTTTTGTTTTTAGCGGCAGTCTGTGCAACCCAGCCTCTCTACTGACTTAGAGACCATTTCCTAGAGATGTGAGGAGGCTGCATAATTTTTATCAGATAAGGTTACCCAGGTTTGCCTTTTGCTTCCTCCTAGTGTTCCTTCAGAATGTTGTAGACTTCTGGTGTTGCAGTCCTTTGCATTTAGCTGCCCAGAGTTTGCAGTGTTAATTTTGGGGAGATAATAAATATGGGTTAATCGCATCTGACTTTTTTGTTGACCTGTCTCCCACCCCATCCCACAAAGCTTTTTATGGTGATATTGGAAGCTCCATGTACAGAAATTTTCCATATTGTATAGGCTTCTCCATGGAATGTGGCTTTTCCTTCTTTATTAAAGGATGCATGAGTTATACATCTGTAGAAATAGCTAGTGCCAGAACCACAGAATTTGGAAAACTACATCCAGGTCTCTTAGCTTCATGTTATAGGTAATTATGAAGGTGATTTATGGTACGTTGAATTCTTTTTTGATGTTTTATGGTCTCTTAAATACTCATTACTCTGTTTTTTCACACTGAAATACTATTAAAACAGCCATTTTAAGGGTTATTATAGCCTACTGATGGTGAAAGACCACTGCTTGTATTGAATATTGGTCCTCTTGCATTTGTTAGCAACATTTACTACTGTGAACTGTAGCATTGTTCTTAAATGCTTGTTTATCTTTTGTTGACATTCAGACACATTCTCACATGGTTTGCCTCTTACCAGCTGAGACACCACCAGTGGATCATAATAGGAATGAAATCCTCATATATCTAACATTTTGAGGTATGGGATTTCTCCTGGATCAATTTTGTTACCTCTATTACTCAGTCTGTATATTTCCATTACAAGTGATTATGTTGAGGAGTGGGGTGCAGTATCACTGCTATGCTGATGGTATTCAGCTTTACCTCTGATTTGCTTAAGAATATATCCTCTCTTTTAAATAGGAGCATATATCTGATCTGAATTATTTTGAAAACTGCTTGGATTTTATATTTCAGGAGTTTAGGCAGTGTCAGTTGAAGCTAAATCTGAAGAACAATGCTACCAGTTGGCCTTCTCAGACCTCACATTTGTCTCTTTTAGTTTTCCACAGATGCAACAAGCTGGATTCTTTTTTTTTTTTAGCTCCCATCCATTGCCAGGTCTAGTACCCACTCCTACACCTCCCAGACTATCTCCATTCTAAGGATAGAGGGTAGTGGTGGTGGTGGTGGTGGTGGTGGTGGGGTTATGCCTTTGACTACTTCAAGTTTTCATTTTTGACCTACACCTTGCCCCTCCCTGCATTTGCCTGTTTATGGCTGACTGTTTCTTTAATGTAGCTGCAGACAAAGTATTCCAAAACATGTGCTAAAATAAAGTCCTCTAACAGTTATAATACCCACATTCTCCATTCTCTGCCGCTGAAAGGATACTTTCATTAATTTTATCATCTTGTTCTCCTTATGAAAAATCATTTGGCATATAACTGGGTTGCATGCAGTCTTGCCTTGTCACTTCCTGTTTTAACTGAGAAGTGCAGGCCTCATTTCACCCTGTATGTATTTTCTGTGCTGCTTTGGTCCTTTAATTGCTACTCATAGGTGTATCTTGTATCTTATTCACCTTGTCCTGCTAATACACTGTGTACCACAGTGTGTTTATATTCCTGTCATTATGTTTTCAGCACTGCTCTTCTGTTGCTTGCCAAATTATTAAGATATTTTCTAAGAAAAATCAATAAGTTCAATAGCTTTTTGTTTACATTGTGAGCACTGATTCTGCTAACTTTTATTTTTTATTCTGCCCCAGTTTTGCAATATTCAAGTGCATTTCATTATCTTGGGCTTTTTGCTTTCTATGACTTCTCAAGATCTTACTCCCATTTTTGGATTTTACAGAATCAGCCACTGTGGTGTTTGTGGTAGAAGTCAGAATATCTCTGACGTTTTTCTTTGTTTCACCCCTTGGCTGCACTAGGTGTTTCCTAATGAGACTTGTTAAACCCATGACTTAGGATTCTGGTTCCTTCCCAGACAGATACAGGTCCTCCTGTGGATATAGACTTGTGTTTTAATCATAATCAGCTCCCTTTTTCTCATTGTCTACACGGGGTCAGGATCTTGCGTCAACTATCACCATCTTTCTTGATTCAATGCCACTGTCCTACCTTCTTTGACAGGTATACCTGACTTTTGCAGGTTTTCTGTCATACACATCCATCTCTCTGCTGTGTGCTTCCTGTCTGTCCTAAATCTTCATCAGTCTGTCTTCTGATTTGTTACACATGTGCCCAAACCACCGTAATCTGCTCTCCTTGAACTTCTTTGCAACCAGAGATGCTTTGGCTTCTGCTCTGATGTCCTCATTTCTTCATCTGTCCCACAGCGTGCATCCTACCACCCATCTCAGGCACTTCATCTCCATCACCGCTGCTTCCTTATCTGCTCTGCCTTTACTACCCAGGTTTCTGTGCCATACAGTAGCACTGGACCCTCCACTGTTTTATATATCATACTTTACAGCTTCTTTGGCATTTTCTGTCATACAGTACTCTGACACTCTGTAGCCCCTATAATTCTTGCTTTCAGACTTCCCTTTACCTCAACCACCTCTCCTAAGTACGTGAAGCTATTAATTTGTTCCACTATTTTCTGTCCTATCACACTTATTGGCTTCCTTTGATTTTCCCCATTTGCTGACATTACCGCTGTCTTAGCTGTACTCACTTTCATCCCATGTGCCTTCAGCTTTGCATTCCATTCCTATATCTTTGCTGAAGATATTGCTTGGAGTCTGCCTGTAATGCCACATTGTGTGCATACAACAGCTTTGTTGAACTGTCCCTTCCTACCTGTTTGCTACTGTAGTCCATTACCGGTATGAACTGCACTGGGCTTATAGATGAACCCTGATGCACACCTAGCCCCACTGGTAACCCCTCTGAGTTGGAACACTATTCCTACTTGTGTCATTGGGTCCTTGTACACAGCCTGCACTAATTGTACCAATGATTATAGGACTTTGAGTCATTGCAAAATTGTCCAAATCAGCTTTCTTGGTACTTTGTCATATGCTTTCTCCAAGTGTAGGCATGCCCAATTGTACTCTTTCCTCATCTCTAGCAATAAACTTGCATGTATCCCATGAAAAAGGTCTGAACTTTGTACCAGATGTTTAACAATATACTGAACCTCATGATATGTAGAATCTACAGATGTTCCCAGACTGCAGTTGTATTTGCTACTTGTCATACGACTCTCACAGTTCCTCAAATTCCTCCTGTAGAGAGCTGATATCTTTCCCAGGCAAGTTATTTGGCCTTACACGGGTAATGACATATAACATTTTGCCCCATGCAGTTGTTATTTATGCAGTCCTGAATATTCTCTTTCTATCAGATCCAAGAATGGTGGGATCCCGACTTTTGTGAGTTTTAGTGTTTGTCACTGGATATTTGACCGGCACTCAGAACATTGAATCTAAAAGATTGCCGATGTCCTGTCATGGTGCCTGGACTCAGAGGAGAGAGAGAGCAAGAGATTGTTGTGTTTTTTTCACTTTCTCCCTAAACTCTGAGTTTGCATGAGCTAGGGATTGGTATATATACATGTATAAGTTGGAGGTTAGGGACTGCCTTCACATTAATGGTTGCAAGAGGATTCCTCCCTTACAAAACAATATGTGTTTTGTGACCTTGGGAGTGTTGCTATTTTGATTATCACCCACTGTTAAGAAAAAAAGTTTTAAAACATACTGTTATTTGTCTCTTTCTCCCATCTAGCAAAATGAATATGCTATTTGCTGAAGTGTTGGTAAGAAAAGGTCATTGAACCATGTTTATTAAAGATGGGCTTTATCTATGATAGATGTAGTTTGCTTATGAACTTGAATAACATCTATTTTCTATACTTCTGAATAAAGAAAGCTAATTGCAGTTAAATGAAAGCTTGGTAAAAGGACACATGGCTGAGTAAGAGTTAATTTACTGAGGCAGGCTGTGTGCCCTGGAAAATTCTAGCTACCACTGTTGAACTAAGTATTCTGTACCTTTTTGAACATTCTGTACTAACTGTGGTTTTGAGGTAAACATTCTACACTAGCTGTGGTTTTGAGGTAAAACATTCTTTTCTGAGGTAATTTGTGATCCTAGATGTTTTTCATAGCCAACTGTCAACTGTCAGAAATGTAACAAAAGCTATTTTGGCTAGTGACAGGAAAGTATAAAAGTTGATGTCAGTAAACAAGCTGATCAGATTGATATCATCTTGGCCAACATGCTGCTGTAATCTGGTTAGCTGCAAATAAAGAAGTTTTTCATCACCTGAGGCAGATGTGACTCGCTTGAATTTTTTTCTTCTGACATTTTGGTCCTTAGGACCGGAAACCTCTACGAAGATACGGATCAGACCGACAGAGAGACCGAAAAACCTGCGCAGGTGAGGGTTTCTTATCTTAAGATCCCTTCGACGGAAAGCCCTCCGACTGATTTGTCATTGGAAAGAGGCCGGCCGCTCTCTGATCCCTATCTGAGGGACGGTTTCCGAACCAAAAGGGGAAACGGAGTCTCATCTGGTTCAGGTAGGATGAAAAATACATTTTTCTTTTAATTTTAATTTAACCTTGTTGACAGGGGGGTTTATTTTTAGTTAAGGGTGGGTAGGAATAATTGTTAAGATTATTTTGTTAGGATTACTTGTTATTTTGTTAGTATTATCTGTTATTTTGTTAGGATCCCCCGTTAAGATAGCCCCATTTTGTAATAAGCCCTGTAAAAATAATTTTGATGCAGTCCTAAAATATACAGTCCTAAAATAAGAAATCTAGGAAAACATGGGTTCAAGTTGCTGCAAGTGTGAGAGTGATGCCTGTTTAAATGTTGATGCTAAGTATATGAAAAGTTTAAACAAAAATAATGTTACATTTTTGAAGAAGTGGAAGTTGAAATATGATTTTGATGGTACACTGAATAAGAATGCCTGTGCAAAATTGGTTAGAGATTTGAAAAGAGATGCAGGAACTAGAACTAAAAAGCAGAGACAATTGGGATTTCTCCAAGCACAAAAATGGTTAGAAGAAGCAAATAAATGAGCTATAAAAGAAAAACAGTGTCAGGAAAACAAAAATAAATCAAAAGGGATCACTGGTGCCAAGTGGAAAAGTAGCTTTATTTTTAGATAAGGAGGATGAGCACACAGTTTGTGCAGTACAAAGGCAGGCAACTGCCCCACCGTATGGTGAAATTGCTGCTGCCATACCGGGGGAACCTCCTCAATATCAGTCTGAAGATGTGGGATCTGTACAGCAGGGTGGGTTATTAGCTGCTCAAGGAAATGTTGTGACCCCTCCAATTTACCCACAAATTCCCGTAGTACCTAAAGTTGCTTTGCAACAGGTAGACCAACCTATGCAGTTAAGGTCAGGACCAGCAGGGCAAGGACGTTGGGCTATTAAACTTTCTGACCATTCAGAAGCTCTTCCCTTAATACAAGTTGCAAACCCACAAGCAGGAGATGTTGGACAAGAGCCAACTATTTTAGTTTATCGTCCCTGGGCTAGAGAGGATATAAAACGAGCTACGGATGGTATTCCTCACCCCAAGGTTAATTTTCAAAAGTTATCTGAGGACATAGTTGGTATGCGTTTAAGTTATCATCTAAATGGTTTAGAAGTAGAACAAGTAGTGCGACAAGTCTTAGGTCCAGATTGGCACTTAGTTTGTGGTACTTGGACATGTAAGGCAGATGACGGCACTACATTAAAGCATAATTCTGGGGTGTTAGACACGCGAGTCACTGATCTGTTAAAGAGAATTTCTGATAAGTGGCGTCCAAGAGCAGATTGGACAGTAATAAATCAGTGCCTCCAAAATGATGATGAATCTGTAGATCATTATATTGTAAGACTGACAAAAGTGTTCAATAACCATTGTGGAATGATGATTCCGCAGGATCAGACTAATGATAGTCCGTATGAACAGCAATTGAAAAATGCTTTCCTTAAAGGTTGCAAGGCTCTGATAAGTAGTTTTATTACTAAGCACATGGTAGATCACAGAACATGTAGACTGCAGCCTTTGTTTGAATATGCACGGCATGCTGAGTGACATTTTAATCTAAAAAAGAAAAAGAAAGTACAAATGTTGGCAGTAGGGGATGATGGTGGTATATTCTTAGTACAGGACCAAAGGGGGCAAGGGCACCGTGGTGGCGTAAAAAAAGTGGGGGCCCGCAATGGGACACGTTAAATGAACTGGGTGGACATTCAGCCTACAGGGAAAGGTTAAAACGTGGAGAATGTTTTAAATGCTGTAGACGTGGGCACTTCGCTGCCGACTGTGAAGAGTGGCAACATCCCCCACAGCTTACGAACAAGGGCTCCGCATGACTATATGATAGTAAAGAAAGGCGCCATCTTCATTATGGGGATAATGAAGAGGCAGACACTCTCTACGATGAATGTCAGAACACTCTAATGGAAGGGCGGGATTGTGACTGTGAAGTCATAAACCTGGCAAATTTGGGTATTGCTATGCATCTAGATCAGAAACCCATGATAGAGTTTTTGGTTGAGGGACAAAAAGTGGAGTTTTTATGTGATTCAGGTGCATCGCGTACACTTTTGGGTCCAGCAGTTCTGCCTCGGAACTGCAAAACAGATGAGTTTGTCCTTGTAAAAGCGGCAAACGGGAAAATTTATAAGTAACCACTCTCTCATCCTCTACTGTTCACAGATCCGCAAACAAACCAAACTGTTAGGTGTAGGGTAATTATATCAAAAGTTTGTCCAGTTAATTTGCTGGGAAGAGATTTGATGCATGTGTTTGGAATAGCGGCAATTCCCACACCTAAAGGTATTGAGGCAAAAAAGTTAGCGGATGGCTTAGTAGTACAGGGAGTACAAGACTTGTTTTACTGGTATAGCCTAGACTTGATTTCAGATGGCCCGGGGAGGGTTGATACAGAGTTGATCAATCTAGCTTTAAGTAAATCTAGCAGCGGGTCACCGCAGGTTGCGGCGCACTTACATTGTACAATGTTCTATAAGGCCCTTGGTCCGGATAAAGAATTTGAAAAAGAATTCTTTAAGCACAAGTGTGCAAGGATAATTTTGAATGATATGTTTTGGGATATGCAAGGTAATACAGCAGTAACCTGTACTTTGACTAAGGAAATGAGTTCTTTATATCGCTCGAGTTATAGCCCACATATCTCAGTTACTAAAGCAGTGGGGACACATTGGGTAGATTTGGCGAAAAAGGTAACAATTTGGAACACAATGTCTGAAAGTCAGTTGAAAGATCAACAGATCCAGGTACAAAGATTAAATTGGGTGACTTGGGCACGACCAAGTGTGCACCTCAGGGATGACAAAACAGAAATGGCATGACAAATCCTCCTAACTCAAGAGGAAGATAGTGTGTTAAGTGCCTTACCTGTAGATTTATGGCCAAAAGGTAAAGGAGATGTAGGATTAATGAAAACAGCAGGTGAAGTTTGTATAACTGCAAAGTCAGGTTTTAGACCTCGTAAGCACCAATATCCATTAAGTAAATAAGCGGAGGAAGGAATTAAGCCAGTTATCGAGCAGCTAAAACAGGTAGGAATTCTTGTTGAATGCCCAGATTCACCCTGCAATACTCCGTTGTTTCCTGTAAAGAAACCGGATGGGTCATGGAGGTTGGTTCAGGATTTACAAGCAGTTAATTCAGCTGTGATCCCAAGAGCACCGGTGGTCCCTGACCCCTATACATTACTTAATGATTTACTACCTCAGCACAGATATTTTTCTGTCATAGATATAAGCAATGCCTTTTTCTCCATACCACTACACAAGGAGAGTAGATTTTGGTTTGCATTCACTTTCCAAGGTAAAAGATACACATACACCAGATTGCCACAGGGTTATTGTGAGAGTCCGACAATATTTGCACAAGAAATGGCTGCGAATTTAGCTCAGTTTGTTCCCCCAGAGGGAAGTCAGGTCCTGTTGTACGTAGATGATATTTTATTGGCCTCACCCACGCAGGAAAGTTGTAAAAAGGATACCCTAGCCCTTCTTAGTTTTTTAGCTGAGCAAGGACATAAAGTAAATAAAGAGAAGTTACAATTGTGGAAAGCACAAGTAAAGTACTTGGGTTATTTAATCTCGCAGGAAGGTAGACAATTGGAAAATAAAAGAAAACAAGCAATTCTTGAAGCACCTATGCCCACGACTAAGCGGGAGATGATGTCGTTTTTAGGTGTGACTAATTTTTGTAGAAGTTGGATTCCTAATTATGCTGAAGAAGTAAGGCCATTGACCGCACTGATCTATGACACTCCCATGGCAGCTAAAAGTAATATACAGTGGACAGATAAGGCAATACAAGCATTTAATAGAATTAAGCAATTGATAGCAGGATCCTCTGTTTTGGGTTTTCCGAACTATTCTAAGCAGTTTGTACAAATGGTTGATTGTAAGGGAGGATATATGACCTTGGTTCTGGTACAAGTACATGGGGATAAACAGAGACCGATAGCTTTTTATTCCTCCAGATTAGATCCAGTTGCAAGGGCATTGCCGCATTGTGTTCAAGCTGTAGTGGCAGCCGCCATGGCAGTGCAAGCCTCAGCATCATTAGTTTTGTTCCACCCATTAAAATTGCGAGTTCCACATTTAGTAGCTACTATACTTTTGCAAGATAAGATAACCTTTTTATCTCCTAGTCGACATTTGTCGTGTATGACAGTCCTGCTGACACAGCCACATATGACCATAGAAAGATGTACTACTCTTAACCGGCGACACTTTTGCCGATTCCAGAAGAAGGTACTCCACACGTTTGTTTAGAGAGCATTCATGACAAAGTACTTCCCCGACCAGATTTAATGGATATTCCGTTGGTAGATTCTGATCTTGTTTTGTTTGTAGACGGATCAGCAAAGAAGGACACTGTAGGAAAAACACTAGTAGGGTATGCTGTCACCACAGAAACTGAAGTTTTGGAAGCAAAAGGATTGTCAAACATTTATTCTGCACAAGCAGCTGAGTTAGTGGCTTTGACTCGAGCTTGTACAAGCAGCTGAGTTAGTGGCTTTGACTCAAGCTTGTACCTTAGGGGAGGGTAAAAAAGTGACAATTTATACAGATAGTCAATATGCTTTCTCCACTGTACATGTTTTCGCTCAACAATGGAAGAATAGGGGAATGGTTACTGTGACAGGCAAACCAATAAATCACAGAGATTTAATTTTACAGTTGTTAGATGCAGTGCAATTACCACTTCAGATAGCGATATGTAAATGTTCCGCACATACTAACAAAAAAGATCCTGTCTCCAGGGGAAATGCTTTTGCTGATATGGCTGCAAAAAAGGCAGCTCAAGAAAATGATTTGCTTTTACATGACAATGATTTAGAGCCCGGACACCTCTTAGACTTAGAGACACTAAAAGTAATGCAAACATTGACAACACAGAAAGAAAAATGTCGTTGGGTGAAATATGGTATCACCCAACAGGATGGGTTGTATAAGGCATCAGATGGAAAAATGGTATCACCCTCAAACCTTTTTAGGTATGCTGCATTGGTTAGCCATGGACCTGCCCATGTAGGAGTACTGACAATGGTTCAAATAGTGTCTAAGGTGTTTTGGTGTAAAGGATTTTCAACTTATGCAAAGCAATTCTGTTTATCTTGTTTATTATGTGCAAAGTATCATGCTCAGGGGGGAGTTAAGAAATCTCAGCAGGCATTCCCTACCCCTCCATATCCATTCCATACACTCTGTATGGACTTTATTGAGTTGACACCTTCAGAGGGAAAAAGGTTCTGTCTAGTTATAATTGATGCTTTTTCTAAGTGGGTAGAAGCTTTTCCAGTAAAGCATCCTGATGCACACACAGTAGCTAAGCTTTTAACTACAGAAATAATTCCCCGATTTGGTTTACCAAGAAGCATTTACAGTGATAATGGGTCTCATTTTGTAAACCAGATTGTGCAGAAGTTGTGTCAAGTGTTTCAAATTGATCTCAAGTACCATTGTGCTTACCATCCGCAGTCAGCTGGACTGGTGGAGAGACACAATGGTGTCCTGAAGAGTAAACTCCGCAAACTGATGGCAGAAATGCATAGATCCTGGACTGCGTGCCTTCCATTGGCACTCCTGTACATGCGAATCTCACCCTCCTACAAAGGACTTACACCATTTGAATTTTTGTTTGGGAGACCATATTACGTCCCGCAGTGGCAAGGATTGTTGCCAGCGGAACGTGAGGGGAGTGAGGATCTGGCGGATTATATGAAGAAGCTGCTAAATGTCAAGTCTCTTGTAACCAATGACTCCTTTGCAGATTCCAGAAGTGAAACCTTGTTAAGCATGGCACCCGGGGACTGGGTGAGGATCCAAATTGTGAAGAGAAAGAACTGGTCATCCCCCTGGTGGGAAGGCCCATATCAAGTACTTATCTCGACACCTACGGCTGTAAAGATCGCAGAGAGGACTTTGTGGATTCATATCACCCACTGTAAAAAACTTAAGACTTTTCCTTCTACCATTGATGTTGGTCAGACTCCATCGGACCCCTGAACGCAAAGTCTGACTACAAAGGAAGGATGGCCATGTTCAACTGGTACTTGATGATGATTTTGGTGGTGAAAGTAAATATGTCCATACGAGAAGGAACAGTTGTGAGAGAAAAAGGAATGGTGGTGCTGCAAGCGCAAACAGGTGTTACTACTATGTTCAAGGTAAAACTTTGTGAAGGAATTTTGGACTGTTCTAAATGGAACAATAATGATTTCTTGACTCGTGCAAAATACTTGTGCAATAGAGACTGTACGTCCTGGTCAAATGTTTGGTGGTCAACAGATGTGAATGGATGGGAAACAAGTGGTGCAGTGATACTGGAGAAAGATAAAAGCAGGCAACAAAGAATAAAAATTGCGCATTTCCAAGGTACTGAAGTAATTACTATAACCATTGTGTCACCACAAGAAAGTGATTCAGGAGTTTATGGAATTGGAGTGTCCCTTCCAATTGGAACTGATCCTTTGGGGACTTTCCAACTTAAAGTGCAAAGCCTTAAAAATGCTACAAGTAAAGCAGATTTTGCCTTCACAGAAGAACAGTTGTTACTCGAGACGGGATTCGTACACCATAATGAATGGTTATCTTGGGTTAGATATAGTACCCGAGAGGCACATCGTGAGAACTGTGTTTCTTGTGCTGAAGGTAAACAGCAACTAGCGACAGTCCCATTGATGCAAGCTGAAGGTAATCTGACGTGTCTGTTAAAGTTATTCTTCAACAAAACTGAAGATAAATGCAAAGATGAAACCCAGCATTTTCCAGTCATAAGCAAAGTTGAGAAACCGCCTACAGCAATCTCTTATCCAGGTTCGTATATGTGCATTTCCAGAGATGGCACAGGAAAGAATTATGGCAATATGGGACAGAATTATTGCAATGTTACTGTGAATGGCAATGAAAATCCATTTCTGGAGAACCAAACTCATAGTTTGGCAGACGTATGGTGGTTATGTGGAGACAACAAACTCAGATCAAGGCTTACGATTCCCTGGAAGGGAACCTGTGCACTTGCAAAGTTAATTCTGCCATTCTACATTTTCCCAGTTCCAGCAAGCAATTTCATAAGAGAACGTGAAATAAAGCCGAGGTGGTTGAATAAGAGAAAAAGAGAGGCACCGAAGCAATCCTTCGATAGCAGTGTCTACATCGATAGCATTGGCGTACCAAGAGGCGTGCCTGATGAATACAAAGCAATAAACCAAATAGCGGCTGGTTTTGCATCCATCTTTGTCTGGATTCAACCCAATAAGAATGTGGACTGGATCAACTACATTTACTATAACCAGCAGCGTTTTGTGAACTATACCAAAGATGCATTAAAAGGTATTGCTGAACAACTGGAGGCCACTTCGCAGGTGGCATGGCAGAATCGAATTGCATTGGATATGCTCCTGGCCAAAGAAGGAGGAGTTTGCAAGATGTTTGGGACTTTCTGTTGTATGTACATCCCAAACAACACTGCCCCTGATGGGAGCATCACTCGATCTTTGAAAGGTTTGGAAATGTTATCCGAAGAATTGGCAGAGAACTCTGGGGTAAATAATCCCTTTACAGACTTTCTGCAAGCGTGGTTTGGAAAATGGAGTCATCTCATCAGCAGTTTCCTGGTGTCCGTCGGAGTCGCTGTGGCTATCGCGGTGGTATGTGGTTGCTGTTGTATACCCTGTATCAGAGGTCTTCTACAAAGACTGGTCGATACTGCTGTTACGAAGACGATGTACAAGCAGTTGCAACAGACTGGTGAAAGTGAATACATTGAAATGTGACTTTTGCAAATGTTTTGAAGTTTAAAAGTTTGTCTTGCAAATGAAGTAATGTATGCAAAAAAAACCTAAGTTTTTACCATATATTGCTGAAATAAAAAGACAAATAAAAGTGTTTTGAGGGGGGAAATGTTAAGAGAAAAAGTTTTAAAACATACTGTTATTGTCTCTTTCTCCCATCTAGCAAAATGAATATGCTATTTGCTGAAGTGTTGGTAAGAAAAGGTCATTGAACCATGTTTATTAAAGATGGGCTTTATCTATGATAGATGTAGTTTGCTTATGAACTTGAATAACATCTGTTTTCTATACTTCTGAATAAAGAAAGCTAATTGCAGTTAAATGAAAGCTTGGTAAAAGGACACATGGCTGAGTAAGAGTTAATTTACTGAGACAGGCTGTGTGCCCTGGAAAATTCCAGCTACCACTGTTGAACTAAGTATTCTGTACCTTTTTGAACATTCTGTACTAACTGTGGTTTTGAGGTAAACATTCTACACTAGCTGTGGTTTTGAGGTAAAACATTCTTTTCTGAGGTAATTTGTGATCCTAGATGTTTTTCATAGCCAACTGTCAACTGTCAGAAATGTAACAAAAGCTATTTTGGCTAGTGACAGGAAAGTATAAAAGTTGATGTCAGTAAACAAGCTGATCAGATTGAGATCATCTTGGCCAACATGCTGCTGTAATCTGGTTAGCTGCAAATAAAGAAGTTTTTCATCACCTGAGGCAGATGTGACTCGCTTGAATTTTTTTCTTCTGACACCCTCCCATGTTATTAAATGTTTTTGGGATGGATAACCATATGCCATTTAAACAGTATACAATTATTGATAGTGGAACCAAAGATGGCAATAGGCAGACACCTTATCAACATACACCCTCTGTTAAATCTACCCTCCTGAGCATGAAGTGTGCCATCAGAAGTTGTTTCCTTTTCTTGTGAGATATATCACCCATTCTCTTAAAGTTGTCTGCTTGGACGGATTATAACTCCCATTTTGCCTTCCAGTTCAGTGCCTCCATAGATAGAAGAATGGGAAAGCTGTATAGTAGAAAAAATGCAACTCTCTTCTATCACTTCCACCTTTGTTGAGATGACCATTGTTCAAGTGTGGAACATATCTCTTTCTGGGAATCACAGAACTCACTGAAGAAATGTGCTGGAACTTGCAATTTATAGGTTAGAGTAATAATTTTATTAATCCTGGATGTCTCTAGTTAAAGATGAGCAACGTATTGCCTCTGCCCAAACAGGTACCTTCAGATGAGGATTTATTTGTTTTTTTATTTGATAGCTAACTGGTTAGAAGGACTGGTAGAAAACCTTTTACAGCCATGACTTGGGCCACTTCCAAAAAACGAAGCAATAAAATGATACTGTACAATAAAAATGTAACACAGAAAAACATGTACGTAGGTGGCAAAAATAATGAAATATCTTTCATGTCATACATTGAAGTAATTTTCCATTTATGCTCCTTATTCAATAATTTGTTAGTTCTGAGTTTAAAAAATTATATTAGTAGCAAATAATATAAATACACAGGTGACAGAAGTAAAGAAGTATGTGTTTTATATCGTACATTCTGGTTTGAAGTGATTTTTCCATTTTTGACCCATATACAATAATTAGTTCAGTTCTGAGTAGCAAAATCCTGGTGACTGCATATAATACATAGCTGCAGGAAAAGAACTAACTAAATTTTACTGTGGCAGTATGAAGTTGAAAGAATGACAGTAAAAAGACAAAATATTGTATAAAATATCAGTTGCAGAAGCAATTGGAAAACAATGACTGGGATTCAGAAAGGGTTACATCGAGTGGTAAGCCCTACCATGAGCAAACATCTCCTTGCAATAGTTCATTCTGATTCAGAGACTGGCTCCCCACAGTGATTTTCCATGTGCTAGTCCCAGAAATACCTACTGGTGAGCAAATTAGAAAATCATTCTGTTGCATAAATTAAAGTGGCCAGCTATGAAAATTAGCTGTGCCAATATACAGCAGTCATGCATTATAGTCAGTGGGGTGAAACTGCTTTGCAAGTAAGTTTAGTGAGGTTCATCAGAGAGGTAGTGGTTGGGGGTGTGTAAGTGTGTATGTGTGTAGCAGTGTGTGTGCATGCATGTCTGCAGGGGTGTGAATAGAGTAAGATGCCTCTGTGTTTGTGTATTTGTATGTCCGTACGTGTGAATGTGGGTGAACAGATAAATGTGTTCATGAATTTGATTCAGTGTCACAAGGATGTGTGATGTTGACTGTATGTTTGTGTGAGTGTGGGAATGTCAATTTGTGAGTATGGGAGAGTGTGTGTGTGTTGGGGGGGGGGTACAAGCATAACTGGTTCAATTAGCCATCTGGGCTGGTGCTATGAACCAGCACCCACTCCCTCAGTTCTTCAAGTGAAGAGAAAAAAAAGCACTTCACTGTAATAAACCATAAGTGATCAGAGTATTATAGTTAGATCTATGCCCCTTGCCCACAGAAAAAAAAGAAAAGGAAAAAAAAAGAACATTCCTTCTACTGGCACACCAAGTAGGTGACCAGATGTATGACACCCCCCTCCAGAGGCATTTCTTCTTCTGTAGCAAACTGTTTGCTTGAAGTAGGAGAAATATATTGCCATTTGAAGTTAGGGTGGAATTCAACCCAGAATGGCCTTTTTTAATTGACAGATTGCAACACTGACAAAATATTCAGTTGAAAATAAAAGAATAATATTTAGCTCCTTTGAGAATAAAACAAACAGAAGCTATCAAAGACAAATATGTAATGCCCATGTGATTTCAGACCTAAAAACTGAATGTGTTTCTGTATAAATGTGATCTTTTCATTCTTTATATATGTTGAGACATAAAAGCTAAAATTAAAAGTGATTTAATTAAAAATCAGGGTGCTGTTGCTCCTTTGTCTCTCAGTTGTGGGCTGGAGTCTGTGTTTTTATAGATAATTATGCTGGCAACACTCTGGACATTTTGTGAGTATTGAATCATGTTGGAGATATGTGCTTTTAAATAAATACATTTTAAATGAAGAGAAAAATAGCCAAAAACAGCATGCATTCTGGGGAAAAGATCTTTTGAACATGCTTAGCAATTAAAGGGTTAGGAGAATAATACAAAGATTGTATAATAGTACACTTCATAGTTCAGACTTCTTCAGAAAAGAGATGCTGTTATCTTACTGCCTTAACATTCTAAGTGAGAATTATCGATATTTAAAATTACCTTATCGTTTGGGTGAGAAGCTGAGGGCTATATTTTGCAGGCATAAAAGCATCAGGTAGCTAGTACAGCATAAAGACTGATTTAAAACAAATGTGGACCAACAGGACAGACAAGCAAAATAAATAAAAACAAATAGTAAAATGAAAATATGTATTAATCACTGTGTTCAGGAGAGTATTTTGAGAATTCAGTGGATGTCCTCTTTAGAAAAGAAGATTCAAATATGGTGCTGAGATAGCTATTATTTTGAGATCTGTGGCAAAATTATTATCATTTTGTTACTATTGTTATTCGCCCATTATGCCCATCTTCATTTAAATCAGTTTTTATGCTATATTAACAGTCCCGTGTTTGTACTCTTGACCTAGCTTCTTTAAAGCTTTGCTAATTAATTTTTCTAAAGTGACATAAAGCATGTATTAACAACTAATGGGGAACTTCTTTTTCAGTGAGTTTTTGGAGGAATCCTTGTAAGAAAAACAGAGATAAACTACACTTCAGCATTATATAACAAATGGGAAAGCGCTCTCATTTTCACCAGTGAAGTGTTGAATGCATTCGTGTTAAGTGTAGAAATTGAAACATGTATCTTTTAACTTCCTTATTAGCTCAAACAGGAAGATATACACCACAGATGAATGAGTAGAACCATTAGGCCTACTGACAATGTTTAACAACCTAAGTAAGAGTGTGAGAGTTGGTCTGCAAACTACAACTTTACTTAAAACCCTGCTGTTTACCTACTTTCTGGTCAGGAATTTAAATGCAACATGAAAAGCTTTATAGCAGCTTTTACTTAACAAAAATCATAGCAATTTGGTGAAAATGAAACTGTTCAATACTTAGAACATTTTGGGATTCTCTTGACTCATCATAATCTTTATATTTAACTCATTATAGCTGAGTGATGCCTCCAATTGTTTCTGCAGTTACATCCTGCTGATGTCTCTAGGCATCAACTATTGCTTATTCATATTTGCATTAATAATTACAAAAACAAACTACATACAAAGTATTAACATACTGCATCTTAAAGTTTGAACAATGGCAAACAACTGTATTGGTATTTGACCTCTGTTTTGTGCAGGTAAAGAGAAATTAATGGTTCATATATTTATTCATATTATCATAAATGTCATGCTTTTTTCTAAATATCTTGACAGCCAGGTAGCACCGACAGAAAAACGTAGTCTCACATGAATGCTCTCAGCTGGTTGAACAAACTGCATGTAATTTTAATGGTTGCTGAGATACTGTTGGTTGTTTACAAAATATTCTAAACTAAAGTTACTATGTCTACTGTGTTTACTGCAATTTACAAAACCCAGTTAAGACCTAGAACCTAAAGAGTACTACCACTATAAAAATAGTTTGCGCTGAAAAGTTTTCCATTTACACTTCTTTAGTAACCCCACTGGTTCCAGAGATATGAACATTTGTTTGAAATGTGAGGACATAATATGAGTATCGAAAAGCTTAGGCTCTGTCCGTTGAATGTTACAGTACAAACTTCCAGACATCAACTGGAGAGAATGAGTTAAGAGGAGAGAAAAAAAAGAAGAGAAAATTACTCTGGTAACCAGAAGAAGAAACTGAAAAACAAATTTATATGTCTGGCAATTAGTTCAGAAGATTAACGCTATAAGACTCTCTC
Source organism: Protopterus annectens (assembly GCF_019279795.1). Lineage (NCBI taxonomy): Eukaryota > Metazoa > Chordata > Ceratodontiformes > Protopteridae > Protopterus > Protopterus annectens. The sequence continues at coordinate 362,799,641 of NC_056726.1, read as the reverse complement.
AGCCTCCATTTACCTACTAAATGACCGTGAACAAGACACTTAAACAGATAGTGGTTTGGGGATGTCCGGCTAGACTCCCAATAGTCTTCTATGCTGCCTGTCTAGTAACTACCTATGGACATATCTCAGTATGTCAGTTTCCATGACAACCATTTTAGGGTATGAGAAATACTAATAAACATTTAGGAGTGATTCTGATGCGCCAGTAATACACCAAATACTAAGATACAATGAAGCTATCTATCTAGCTAGCTATCTATATATGTGTATGTATAGTTCATAGTGGATTTTTCCTTTAATATAGTCACCTGTTTGCTAGCCATGCTGCCTTTCAGGAAACATGCTGTTATTTCTAGAAGTGTGCATTTCCTTTAAGAGGATATGAGAGAAATAAGCCTACATTTCAGTGATCAGTATTCATAGAATACAGTAGTTCCTCATTAAATTGGCTGCTGTGATAATTTCTTACACTTTAGCAATATTAATTACTGTCTAGCTGTAAAGCTTTTTAGTACTGTGAAATTAAAGAGTTACTAGGGCTATAGTGCTCTAAGTGTGTAAGCAAGCATGATCACCAAGGCTTAGTTTACATGTAGCTACATACTTGATGTGGCCACTGGCCTCTTTTGGAGTATACAGTTAGAGGAAACAGTGTGCTGTTAATATATTTTCCATGTACAGTGCACATATGGGTTAAGCTCCTATCATTTTTGTAATTGAATGTCCTCAGTGTCTGCCTAATTAGAATTTTCTCTTATGGTATACTAGCCTGGGAGTCTGCAATCCCCTTCATATCTTTCAGTGGTGGTCAAAAGATGAAATTTGGTTTTAGGCAATAAATATACATCCACCTTATCTCCTGCACTGCACTAGCCTAAACCAACTGGCAACCAGTCCGTTATACACATGTGATGTCCGGATGTTTACCCTGTATTCCAAGACCTAACAAAATCATATTTACTATTTTCATACTAAGTTTGGTGAATGTTTATTTAATCAGCTTGGCTCAGTCAGTTTTTGGAAATGGTTGCAAAGTTTGTTATCATTGTCAGCAAAGTGATCCCTAATTAAAGAAAATAAAATAAAAATAAACAAAGATATGTGATATGTACAGTTTAGGTCTAACACAGGAAAAAGTGATAATAAATAAAGCAAATATTCTTATTGTAACATCATGTGTCTTCAGCGTGTTCCAAAATCAGCAGTCTCTGCTAAACTCTTGTGTGTGTGTGTGTGTGTGTGTGTGTGTGTGTGTGTGTGTGTGTGTGTGTGTGTGTGTGTGTGTGTGTGTGTGTTTTCATGACATTTTCAAGTTATGTATATACTGAATTATACGCTGGTAGCTTACTACTATTCAAAAACATGCATGCTGATTGGTCAGCCCAACCAGCATGTCCGTTGTAAATCAAGCATATACCAATAGAAAAAAGTCTGGTCACTGAAGTACCATTGAGCAACCAGGCTTTCTTTTATTTGTATATGCTGCAGAGACATATATCTCACTGTCCAGATTTTTACAGAATATCCAGATCTTTGCCTCATATTTTTAGTCTGTTTCCTCATAAAATGTGTGGTTTTCTGACAAATCACTGAGGAGTGAAGTCAGTGAAGTCACTAAATAAAGACACACATTTCAGTTTCAGACTTTACAGCCTTCAGAATATGCACAATAATACAAATCTTATTATTCTAGCAGCTCTCCTAAGTTTATAAGAGCAACATTTACAATTGGTCTGTATTTTGGGGCCTTTGTCCCCTGTTATTTAAGGCTTTGTCCACATTTCTTGAGCTAAGAGGTTGAGAGATACATAAGGATGGCAGAGCAAATACAAAGAAAATCAGGTACATTTTGCAAAATTAAAGAAACGCACCTGATTTTCCTCGTATGTCTGTCCTGTCGCTCTTGTACCTCTAAACTGTCTAGATTTTATGTTTTAAAAAAAGCATTGAAGATCTTCCTTTCTACATTGCTTGTTTTTTGTGCAAGAGTGGGAACGTAAGTCCCATCCACATGCACAGTACATCAACTAACATGGAAGAATGAAGAAACAACATGGAAGAACACTACAGCATCACTATACAGAGACATTATTTAAGAAAAGTAAGCATTTTCTTTCTTTCTTAAACAATATTATTGTATAATAGCAATATTGACTCATGGGTGTGGATATATGAGGATTTACCCACGGTTGGCTTTGTTTAATCACTTGGGCTTTGCCCTAGTGATAAAACTAGCCAAGCCTGGATACATCCTCAATATACCTACACCCATCTGTTGATTACTGCTTAATAATATGTTTCCAGGCTAGGTGATACATTCCAGAACCACTTTCCGAGAAATACTTAAACATAGCATGGTATATCAGAGCATTCTTTAGATGTGAGTACTGCTGCAAACCTTATGCTCTTTATAAGGGTTACCATGGCTACCCATTTTTCAGGTTCACAGATGCAGGTTCTATTAGACTTGTGACAGTAGGTCTGGGCTGTCACTTTCTTGAAAATTGTATGATCAGGTACCCTACGCTGAAACTATTTTTTTTTAACCTGTGGTGAATTCACAGTTAGAAAGCTGATCATAATTTTAAAATGAAGTAATGAAGAAACCTAATTTTAGTCTGACAGCAGTAATCCTTTCTTAGTTTTACATTGCAACATTTCTGGTAGGAGTTTTTTATGAGTCTGTTGTCTGTAGATGAGTTATTATATGTAGTGGAGTTTGTGCTGAGCATGTTGGTACGTATTTGAATATGTGTGTGTGTGTGTGTGTGTGTGTGTGTGTGTGTGTGTGTGTGTGTGTGTGTGTGTGTGCTGTGCCCATGTGCATTTTGCGAGAGAGTGCATGCTTGGATGATTTCAGGAAAATATTGTGGACTCCTGCAGCTCCATTTGTTAAGGAACCACATCAGTACAAAATAAGTTATATTTGTTGAGCTACAAATATATGTCTATTGCTTGTTCTGTTTTTCACTCCCTGTTGCACAACCTTGTTTTACAGTACTGGCACATAGTCAGGGCTACCTAAAACACCTATTCTCTGAGAGAACGAATCTGTCACTTATTATACATTATGTCATAATGAAAGATGACTAAACTCTTTTATCAATAGTATTAGTAATCTAAGTATGCTGGCACAGTTGTCAGGCTATGTTAGAAGGGTTGTAATGTGATGCTAATTCCTAGAAAATTATTAAATACGCCAACATGACTGGCAGATGTGCTAACTTGGTAGCAGGCAGTCTTATTCAGTTACAACTTCCCCACCTGCTACCTGTTTATTACTTTATTTAACATTTGTTAACCGGGTAGGTAAACTAGTACAATGACCCTTTTCAGTCACAACCTGAGCCAGAGCATACAATGCAACTAAACATACAACAGAATATAGAACTATTTACATAGAAATTTACATTGACATTGGCAGTAACATAGTTGTACATATAGCACAATACTGAATTTGCATTTAGGAACAGATCATCTTGAATTTTCAGGTAGGCATAGTTAATTACTGACAGATCAAACTAATTTACAGTTCAATTTCAAAGAAGCATTTTAATGAATATGATAAGAGCTGAATAAGTACTAAGCCAGTAGTTGGAATGCCTAAATATTCCTTGCCTTATAGGTGCTTTTTAGACTCTGAAGCACTTACAGGTATGTTCATTTATCAGATGTTTTTTAGCTGTAGTTTGGCCTGTTTCTTCTGGGAGCTTGTTCCAACTGAAGGGTGCATTTTTAGAGAAGGCTTTTTCAGCAGTGGCTAATTTGTAAGGAGTTTTGGCTAATTAAGTGTTATCTGTAGTTCTAACAGAATATTTACAGTCCTGTTAAAGAGTCTAGTCATTAAAGGTGGATATTATCAGAGCTTGCAAGTAATGGTGTTAAACAACAACTCATTTTTTGCTGAAACTGTAATCTAGCTACCATTCTTTATTGTAGTGCAGAGGTGTTTATTGTTAGCTAGGTTGATGAAGATGTTGCAAGAAATTTCTCTAACTTACAGAACTTATAGTACTGAACACATTAACTTCTAACAGTCAGCTTCCTCAGGCTTTTCTTTTGTTCCCTTGATATTTAGCTTAGTGAGAATGACATTATCCCATTGTGACACAAAGCATTTTGCATATTATGTAAGTTCTCTGGACTTCTGTAAGTTCGATACTTCAGCTTCTTAGTATAAGTAACCTCTGATAAACCAGTATTTTCTGTTTTAATCACATTTCTCTATTATGCAAGTACTAGCCATAGGTGGTTTAAGGTTTATTTTCTTGCTGTGGTAAAGTATGTGCACAGTAGCTAGCTGGTAGGGCATATAGGATATTGGAAGACAAAAAGAATGCAATCCATTGTTGAATGTGAAAGACCATGGGCAGGATTCATGAACAGCTAATCTTTTCACTGATACAATTGTGAAATGCACATGATAGCACACTATTTTGTATTCATTAAATGGCTTTACACATTTTGTATAGCTGCAAAACAAAGGTAAACAGCATAGTATGCTAATGTAAGCATAACTAGTTAAATTACATGCTAATTAACCAATCCAAGATGGCGGAGCCATTCAGGAAGCTAAAAGTAATCATGTACACTTAGTGTAGCTCTTTGTCATGAACTCCAAAACCTATTGGAATACAGCCGCCATCACACTTAGAAAAAAATGCAATGTTAGGGGCTGCTGCTGCTCTTTTGCATGTGTATGTAAATAAACTCAAATCTGTGCTACTGATGCTGTTGATAGACCTCATCAACTGAGAAAAATGGTGTCCAGACCCAGTTTAACACATCAATGACTGCATGATACTGAAATGTTAGAGTGATACAGGGTTTATAGCAAAACACTACAGGAACTCTACAATCCCTGCCGCTCTCATCTCAGACCCAGGAGAAATTGAGGAGAACCTATATAAGGTATGTGTAGCATCAAGGATGTTAGCTACAGGTACATTCCAGAGACCCACAGGGATATACTAGGGTGTTACAGGCTTTAGCCTCCAGAACATTGCACCAATGTCTTAATGCTATGCTAGAACATGCAAGGGAGTACATCTAATTTTCACTCACACCAGAGGAGACAGCAAGAATGATGTAGGGATTTTATGCTGTAGCACACTCCCCTGAAGTTTTGGGGGCCATAGACTACACTCACAAAGCAATAAAAGCCCCACCTGGTGAACAGAGAAGGATATACATCAGCAGGAAGTGGCTTCACTCAGCCAACTGCCTCTGCCAGGTTGTCTGTAATGCTCAAGGGATCATCCTCAATGTCTCTGCAGGGAATCCAGGCAGTTATCATGACTCACACATATGACACACCTCTCAGTTTTACACAAGGTTTGCTAGGGATGATGTTCCATGAGGCCATCTACTGGGTGATGCAGGTTATGCACTGGAACAGTGGCTTATTAAATCCTTCAGAAATGCACAGACACCCACAGAAGAAGGATACAATGATGCCCAAACTCAAATTAGAAACATCATAGAGTGTGTGTTTGACATGCTGCAGTCTTGTTTCCAGTGTCTAGACACATCAGGGGGTGCTGTACAGTACAACCCAGGCACCTAAGCAGAATTTCTCACAGTTTGTGCCATGTTGCACAATACCATCTAGAAGAAACATCTACAGTGGGGACAGCAAGGGCCAGGACAACACATTCCTGAACTACAGGCAGGGCCAGCACCCCCAGGACATACAGATGAGGATTCTAAGGGAGAACCTCCAGCTGATGAGGGAGTCAGCAGACCTAGGCATGCACAATATGCCATTGCCCTGGCTATACATCAAAGGATATCACATACACTCACAAGCTAAGAGGCAAACAATAGCACACACATGCTCACCAGTGAAGGAATACACATAACAACCTAAGCACATTGAAATATTAAAACTGATGCCAATGTCCACAAACTTTACTTCCCTATGTAATGGCTGTATACAGATAGCATCAGACAGATACAGCCCCAAAGCACATGCCTCGTACCTGCAGTAATGTCAAGGTAAGTATGGAACCTGTAGTATACAAACCAATGCGTAAGAAGATAAATGTAATAGATATACCTGCATATGTTAGTCACAAATCTACTCAATCAGAACATGTGTGAGGTATCCACTAATGGCAAAATTGGCTTATAGAAATAATATCTACAATATACAGCTATGCATTGTACACAATAACCAGCATCAAGCTGATCACTTACACACTGTATACGAAACAGTCAACAGGACAATTACATCAACAGTTTCACAAGTAGAACAATAAGCAGAAATGCAATATCTGTGGTTTAAATGCATGACTTACAACACTAACTGAAAAAAAATGCTCCAAAATGAGCATGTACAAAAGCATCCAAAATATTCTTATGTAATCCATATGCATAAAATTAACATAGTGAGAAAGACTCAGTTATCCACTCTGTGCATCATACATAAATGCAACAAGTCAAACCCAAATGAACAAAAGGCATGGCACAATCATCATTATTTGCACAGGGTGGGGGGCAGAGCAATAGGGCAAAGATGACACCGAAGTATAGAGTGTGTGTGAGTAAGAAATACAGAGCATTCAGTAAACCAGGAAATATCTCAGGGCCACTAATAGGAGTCACATCCCAATCAACATTAAGCTTTACTTAGCTTGCATGTGCATGAGTTTGTATGGTCAGTTTTTGTGAAATCTGTGTGCATGTTTATCTGCATGAACACAATCAAGCTCTGTGCTAGCACTACATCCTGGCATATCAGACAGGTGTGAGCCATGCATGGTAGAGTTGTCAGTTTAGTGTTATCACTCCTGACCACACAGACTGCCTCTGCCAAGAGTTGCACTGCCACTTCCATGTCCCTGGTTCAAAGTAGGGATGCTATCTGAATGTGAGTGATGTTTGCTAGATGAGCTCTATTCATGACTGCCAGGTTGTCTGACACGACAATGAGCCTGTGGCCAACCACATCTGGACACCTCAATCAGTGATGGAGCAATAGACGTAGTGCCACTATGGGAGTGGGATATGAAACACAGCTATGTTTTACTAACACCAGAGGATGTTGCGGCTCTATGGACATGTGGATGCTGACCCTCCCCAGCAAAAGTTCCATCACAGACACTGCCCAATCCAGTGAGTCACCCATACAGCTGAGGCAATAACACATCAGAATGCCCCACCTTTAGGACTCACACTATCTCTTCCAAGGCCCTGCTGGAACATGCCTTTGCCTCCATGATGGCCCTATAAATACATCTGGTGGCACATAATGACACATCAGCATCAGGACAAGGGTGGACAGTAGGCCTACTCTAAGCACCTCTAGCAACCCTCCTGTGTGGTGGCTACAGGCAGACTCAACCATTTCTGCAACTGGAATGACCACACTATCCCAATCAACTGTTTCATCCTCAATCTGTCCTATATCTGAGGGCTCAGTGGAATGAGTGTTTGTAGGCATACTGACTGTGTTCAAAATTAGGCCAGAGAATGTGTGAGCAACAACCTCAGTGTCAGAGTGAACCTCTGCACCCCCTGACTGTGACTCTATATTATCAGCAACATCATCAGAGGCTACTTTGACATCAGGTCGTACAAATTGTACACTGCTGGTGTCAGGATCACCTGTGTTAATAAGCAGCAAACACAAGCAGGAGAGAATTAGTGACTGGAAATGATCCAAATTGTGTTCTAAACACTCATGTTAAACAATTTCAGATGCTTAAGGAATACAATACTTACTCTCTCCTCAGACTTACATCTAACTATTGGTTATTACTAATCAAAGAATGTTTGTGCTTACCATGTGCAGATGGTCTTTTGTATGTTAACTCTGATGTCCCTGGAAAAAGAGGAAGGCAGCAGAAAGAAGGCTAATAAGCATCACAATGCAAATGATACAAGGACAACAGAATAATACCCTGCCTATCTTCACTTTAACAGATACCTCAGAATCAGTCAGACTGACCATTCCCCCCATCATATCTCTGTTGAACTCTGTCGGTTCTAAGGCACATGTCTTAATATTTCCAGATGTGCAAGTAGTAACACATAAAGATGTCTACAATGGCAGTAAATACCTTATATAAGGCATACCTGGAACTTTGTCTTGGGACATGCTTGGCCTGTCATTCACATCAGCACCAGCATCATGGAGTCTGTGTGAATCCTCTGCTAAGCTGTTGGGATGTTTGACAGTGGACAGGAACTGCTCGGTTTTAGTAAGTGGTGGTTTAGTAGCAGGACCACTCCCCAGTAGCCATCTGTTCTCATGCTACCACAGCTGCTCTCCTGTATGCCACTGTAATCATATCAGTGGCATGGTACTGCAACTGACTATAGTTCCTGGCACAGATTCCCACTGCATTTATGTCAGTGACAACCTGCTGCCATATGCTTTTTCTGTCCAACATATCACCTCTGCCTCTGTCAGGCAGGAAGTATCCATGGTGTCATAAGGCTTTGTTGATGACTTTGGTCTCTGCAATACTGAATGGTGGCTTGCATGGAACAGATGGCATGGGTGCCATAATCCTGTATGACATGAAACAGAAAAAAGACAAAACACATTTGTAGCACATATAGAAATCATTCTCGTCAAATAAAATCTGTGCACCTATCCTCAACACAAAACAATTGAACACACAATACCCATTTCCGACTACATACAAGCTAAGGGAGCCCTCACCCCCCCCCCCAAAAAATAAAAAATTGTAATACATTAAAATTACATCCATTTTGTTAACATTTCTATAATGAGGACAGCAGTTGTGTAACTGACTACTGGATGGCAATATTATCAATAAATAGGAAAGAATTCAAACTAGAAATGCCCAGACAATTTCCTTGGTATCTCCACTGTTGTGGAGTTTACCACAGGACATCTAATAAGCTTGACACCTCTTTTAACTACACATACACATCCCCTTGAAGTTGATAATAAACACAATACACTTGCCTGCAGTATCTGGTGAGATTCCAAGAGCAAATGGTAACACAATGATGTGGTGTAACCATACCACTCATTAACAAATGTAGAAAGCACAGCAAGAACTGCCGTATCTGCAGTATACCAACAAAGAATGAAAAAATGCATATAGATAAATTTATATTGCATATTGAAATACATTCCAAATATGAAAATGTAAGTAGTTTATGAAGAGGACAAACATGCCTTATGAAATAATGCAATCATTTGTAGAAAAAGTCTTCTCCAAATAAATAACTCAGATCAAATCAGCCTATCCTAATTCCTCTTTCATAGCTCCACCATTACCTTTATACAGTGTAGATTCAGCCCTCTGAGAACCGTGATGATACAAATAAGGTGTTACATCATTAGCATTCCTGAATACCCAGAAATCACTTGATGTAGGGGAGATAAACATCATGTAAGTTGCTACACAATTGCATGCATAGTCCCTAGGACTGCAGGGAGGAGCAATGACAATTGTTAGCTGCTAATGGCTTGCAAGTGTTAATGATTACTCTGACTGTAGCAACAAGCAATATTGAAGAGACTTTCCTCTATGAAGTGTGTGTATCATGCAGAGTAGAATTAAAGGAAGTGAAAGCACATTGAGAGCTTTGAAACAAACTTAACAACACTGATATTCTTGTAAAAATAGTGTACTATCTGTTCTTTTTGCTTATTTTTTTAAATGCTAATCAGTTATACTGCATGTTGAAATGATGCAAAGAAATGCCCATAATATTGCATTTCTGTTAGTTAAGCGAGAGGAGGGGAAGATGCTCAGAAAATAAAGACAAGAAATAAATGACAGTGCTATCAACCATACATTAATATAGTGTGCACTATTATTAGCCTAAATTATTTGTCAATATCATTTTCATCTAAACACGTTCAAGCAAATGAGAAAGGAAAATTTTCTGATCTTTCTAGTGCTGGACCTGTAAGTTGATGGCCTTCTAAGTCAGATCTGTATGGTATGTACATTTTCAGATCACTACTCTAAGCCGGTTTTGATGGCAAAGTGGGAGTAAGGCCTTACTGAGTCTAATTATGACGGCTGCCAAAAAAGCAATTACCAGAAAATGGAAATCAAAGTCTAAACCAACAATACTAGAAGTATTGAAGATAGTAACAGAGTAAAAACAACTGGACTTGGGATCTTTAGAAAAGGGTAGGAGCAAATTACATAGGAAAACATGGGAATTGTGGGATCAATACATGCAGAGGAAGAACAAGGTTTAAAAGAAGGCATGAATTGAATGAGCTATGTAATGGTTGACTAACAATGACTGGGTATGTTAAAAGTTATGTATAATGATTGCAGCCACAGTTGTGTTGCACGGTTTGAAATGTATAATGTTTGCAGCTGAGATTGTCACTATGCTTTATTGTCATTTATATAAATGTAACACAGCCTATATCATACACGATAATTTAATAAAGATGTTTCTTGTTTAAAAGAAAAAAGAAACACAACTGAGTGTGTGTTGATATTGCACTGAACTGAATGTTCATATCCTGTTAAAATACTCCCTACAGGTTACGGCATACTAAGAGTAGACCGGCTAAGCAAGAAAGGAGGCGGTGTAGCTATAATATTTAAACAGCATCTAAACATCCAGATCTTAAAATCATCAGCTCCACAAATAGGCAATGAAGAAATAATATATACCAACCTCAAAATAAACCAAAACAAAACCATCAACATAATTGGATGCTACTTCCCACCTGGCCAAAACATCCCTCCACTAGAAAACCTCCTCAGCTGGTCTACCCACCATCTCCCCCAAGAAACTATTATTTTAGGTGATTTCAATATTGACTGGCAATCCTGTTCTGGCAACCATCCAACCCATCATGTAACCCTTCATGGCTTCACCCAACTAGTCCAGTCGTCAACCAGGATAAATAAAAACTCCAGCAAGCACACTACCCTGGATTGGATACTAGTCAGTAAGAGCCCCCAGTCATATATAACAGGCTGCTTATCAGATAGTCTCAGTGATCACTCCCCAACATTCCTACTCAAAAAATACCTATACCAAGCTAAACCTGTCATCTACCATCAAATACGTAAAAAACTAAACTTTAACCCACTCACATTCATCTCATCCCTCAAAGAATGTAACTGGCATCGTCTAAAGTACCTCAGTCTTGATGACGCAGTTGAATGTTTTAATACTACCTTCCTGAACATCCTTAATTACCATGCCCCCATAAGACTTTCCAGAACCAAAGCACAACCCCTCTCATGGCTACAGAAAACCACTAAGTCAGAAATGAAAAACAGGGATAAAGCCTGGGAGCACTGGCGCAAAACCAAAACCCCCTCAACTAGACAGAAATTCCTAGAACTACGCAATCGAGTCAAAAAGCTAATAAAACAGGACAAATTCTAATACTACCAGTCTGCCCTAGACTCCTCCCAACACAGCCCCAAACAATTCTGGTCCTCCATAAACTCCATCCCCCACCCAGGTAAAGTCAGTACCCCTCCTCCTAACATCCCTCACTCCTCAAAATATATTGCTACCTCATTCAACACACACTTCACACAAACCATACTATCACTAGCTAAACAACATAACCCCCCTCCCCTCCAACCCACACCTTCAACTAGTAATTTCTCTACTGCCTTCTGTTTTTCTCCTGTACCTACCTCCAACATAAAAAAACTCTTAACTAAACTTAAGCCCAGCAAATTAGCAGCAGACAACTTCCCAAGTGATTACTTACAAATCGCAGCTGATGCTCTGGCCTATCCAGTATCCATCTTGATTAACCGATCTCTGTCAGAAAGTTACTTTCCCACACTGTGGAAAGTATCACATATAATTCCCCTCCACAAAGGCGGACCCTCCACAGAACTAAGAACTAACCAATTACCATCCCATAGCTATTCTCTCTCCACTCTCCAAAATACTAGAGAAATGCATACACTCTCAGGTCTCAGACTACCTCCTTACTAACAACCTCCTTTCCAATACTCAGCATGGTTTCTGACCAAACCATAGCATCACCACTGCCTTATTCTCCTTTACTAACACTATCCTTCAGCATAAAAACAATGGCTATCTCTCCTCTGCTACTTTCCTAGACTATCTAAAGCATTTGACATGGTCCCACACAAACAACTTATCTCTGTCCTCAATAACCTATCCTTCTGTCAATCAGTCACCAACTGGTTTCAGAGTTACCTGTCTGACCGCCAACAATCCATTGTATGGCAGAATGACATATCTCCCCAACTACATGTCTCCATAGGGGTTCCCCAAGGATCCATCCTTGGACCCTTACTCTTCTCTTTTTTCACCAATAATCTAGCCTCTGCCACCAAACATGGCACACTCATACAATACGTAGATGACTCAACCATCATCTGCTCAGCCCAGTCCCTACCCAAACAGCAAAAAGTCACACAGGAAGCCTTTTCCTCTGTTGAAACTTGGTTATCCGATGCCCAACTACTCAACCCAAACAAAACTAAACTACTCATCTTCCAACCCACCAAACATACTCAAAACAACTCTCACTTTAACATCACAGCAAAAGACAACACCACTATATACCCAACTGAACACACCAAATTGCTAGGAGTGGAAATAGACAATAAACTAAAATTTGACATTCACATATCCATGACCATAAAAAAAGTCCACAAAAAACTAGGAGCGTTATACAGAAATAAGCAACTTGTCACCAAAGCAGCAAAGATTTCAATAGCAAATTCCCACCTTATCTCCACCCTACTTTATGCCTCTCCAATATATACCAACCTAAGGCAATGCGATCTAAACAAGCTAGAGACCTGCTACAACAAAATCGCCAAATTTGCCACAGGGGCATCCTACCATAGTCACCACTGTCTCTCACTTGCTGAACTGGGCTGGCTTGAACTCCCTCACCTCCTTCAATGGTATCAACTCTCACTCGCCCACAAACTAGTAAACATGCACTAAATGTCCCATCCCTCCAGAATCTACTCCAACCCTATTGCACCATCAGACCACTAAAATCCAGCAACAAAAATCACTTGCAGATCACTAAAGCCAATAACTCTGCTGGTGAAGCACTATTCTCCTGCACCATAGCCAAATTATGGAACTCCCTCCCACCCACAATTACCTCCGTACCATCATGCACCCACTTCAAAACTTTACTAAAAGCACATCTAAAAACATGCTGGCTATGCCCTTGCAACTCCCACTCTAAAATCACCCACCCCATCCAACCACTACCTTTCTTTCCACTCCACTAACTACCTTGATTATAGCAAGCTCAGATGCTCATAAGTCTAGTACTTATTATACAGCAGGAACTTCTTATTGTAACATTTGTTAATGTCTGTTATGTACTTCACAGATAAAGATTCTAGTTGTCTACTGATGTACTATATTCTTCATCTGTAAATATGTTGTAAGTAATTGCTATGTTGTATTGTTAATCGCTATGTAATCCAATGTAACTACTGTCTGTTTATTTTAATTGTGGAGCTTTTCACCCCGGGTCTCCGCTGAAAATGGACCTACGTCCAGTCGGACACTCCCGGTCAACAAATGTAAATAAATAAATAAAAAAATAAAATAAAGATAGTGTGCTGTTTGAAACGTTAATGCACATTTCCTGAGCATAGGATCAATTTGTAACACACACACAGGAAAACTTACTATCCTGCATTTTTATTATTATTATTCCCTGATGTTTGCTACTACTGAGAATTTTTTCTTTTATTGTGTTCATCGTTTGCTCATATTTTAACAAAGCACTCTTTGGACCGGCAGCATTTTGTACCAGTGAATGAAATTCCACTGCACAAGGTACAAACTGAGAAATTTTATTTGGAATGCCATCATTAGCACATTTTATAGTGGCACGTGTGCGCTTTGCGACAGCACTCTAAAGATTAGTAAAAGAAGAAACTCTACATCTCACCTAGTTATCATTATGGCACACTGAGTAAATGAAATTAGTTTAAAGAAATAGACAAGAGGATGCAGGGTTTGAATCCAGCTTGAAGCTACCAGCTGCTTGTAATGTTTGCAGCAGATATGAAAATGGAGCATGTATCTTTTTAATGGTACAACTGTTGATGAATGGACATGCAAGTCATGTTTGTCCTTGTTTTTGTTGTGTGGAATATACATTGTTATATTTTTCTAATTTGCTTTGTAATTTGCTCACTGCTTAGCAGAAAGCAAGCAGGACTCAGAGGTGAAGGAAAAAGTGAACACTTTAATTTCCATTTTCTTCATTAGCGCAAACACTCCTGCCACTGACTCACTACTATTTGTAATAAGTGAGTGATGTCCACATGATATATACCTCTCTTTATGACACAAGTTGTAAATGCAGTGTCTTTGGACCCATAACAGAGTTGCTGTAGGGTTACCACCTGTCCCACTTTGCGAGGGACAGTCCTTCTTTGGGCAGTTGTGTCCTGACAAAAAATTTAAAAAATGGCAAATGTCCTGAGATTTTATGACAAAATAATTTCCTATATTTTATGTAATTGTTGCAAAAAAACAGTTATTCTGTATCTAAAATACCTACACGTTATAAGAAACAGAATAAGCAACTAAAATGCTACAAGAATAAGCTTTTATTTTGGCAAAAAAAGTTAAGTTCTAACCTTTGTACTGACCATGGGTATGTGTTGGCCTGTAAAATCTGATGTTTGTACCAAAAATGTCCCACTTTGGCCATTTGAAAAGGTGGCAACCCTATCCATCCTGTGTGAAGGAAATGCAGAAATTATTACTCAAAATGTATGACTTAGTTTCATCACAACTTCATATGCTGTTTATTCTGTTTCTTGGCTTCTGTACTTGCTCACTGCTGAGTGGTGTTAAATCAAGCTTATCTGCTTAAGGGAAAAAGTGAACATTTTTATTTTGACAGCCTTCAGTAACCCAAATAGGCTTAGTGGCAATGTGTGAATGTAAGCACTCTGGACAGTACTGCATGAAGAGCATCCACCTGCTGTGTAGCTGTCTCTGTGCAGAAGGTGTTAAGTGCAGTCACTTTAGAAACAAAACACATGTGATTCAGTGTTCAAATACAAATAACACTTACTTTTACAAAGAGTGTCAGAATCCAATTTCCCACAACACTTTGATTAGGATTGTAACACTGCATACAAATGGCTATCATAAGTAGGTTGATTGCAAGAAATTTAGAAGTAATGCTTTGATACTTACACTTTTTAGGTAGCATATTTCATTAATGACTTACTTATGAAACAAAGTTGATTGTGTATATGTAATTGTTTAAGCATTCTAATTACGATAATTAATTAAAAATGCACTTACATATCTATGATGGGCACAATACTTTATTTAAATTCATATTGACTCCTCTTATAGCCCAACTCTGTGTTTAGGGTGATATGTGTTGTGAATTATGTATGTATCATACCCCAAATTTTATTACTCATCTTAAGAAAGTCTATCCATCTGACATGTATTTACAAACAATAATAATGCCTCTTTCATGAGAATGCAGCTCTTAGGACTTCTTAACACATGCAGGCCTACCTGCAGTATATCTCCATTCATACTGAATGCAGTATATTTGCAATAAACATGGATGAAAGGGAGTTCTCATTCATACTGAATACAGTATATCTGCAATGAACATGGTTGAAAAGGAGGAGCTTTTCTGTAGCAATGACAAATAATAACATGGCTTGAAATTTGTGCATTATTTTTTCCATATGTTTGATTCCCACCTTGTACAACTAACTTTTTTACAGTGTGCAATTCACAAAATATATGTCCCAAGTCATCCTATTTAACCTTCCAAAGACCAAAGCTTACAAGCCAAGCCATTAATCATTTTAGTTTTGACCACTGGAAAAAGTGTGAATAGGTTGAGCATCACAAATGGCAAATCTCACTGCCATGTTTCACACCTTCATTGCTGTTTGATAAAACCCCTTCCTCTTTGTTTGCCAGTGGAATTCTCTGCTTTCCATTGTGCAAATGCAGTTGGCATGGATGTGCATGTTTGCACACTGGCTGTTAAATGTGTAATTGTAATTTGGTGCCAATTCAGACATAGAGCTGTTGCTTAACTTCTGCAGACAGGGCTGGTGAGGGAGATGATGGTGCTAAATTTAGAGCACAGAAGTGGAGTGTTGAGGAGTCCAGGATTTTTGTTGCACTCCTTGTGAAGCATTATGGCCATGGGCTGCTGCAGGCGACTATACTGGGTCTCAGTATGAGGCTAAGGCTTAGAACAGCTTAGCCAATGCTGTCTCCAGTGCAACTGGCATCCCACACACTGGAAAGAAGTGTAGTCACCACTAGAGTGTCTTGACACCTCCTTATCTGATAGGAGGATGAGTTTAGAACTGCTGACATTCCTCAGTTGTGTAAGTATACTGACCCATCAGCATTCAGTTATATAGAATGAAGCAGACAGCCAAGACTGGTATTTATTATGCTTTCATGTCTCTTCTTCTCTATTGTACAGCTGCTGAAGACATTGCAGCAAACAGGGAGATGAACCAAGAGAGGTTAAATTGCCTCAGAGAGGCATGAGGTACGTATGCATTAGGTCTTACTGTAAGCCTAATAAATATTGCAATTATTTGCAATATGGCAATACTGAAATAAATAGTTGCAGTTTTGATATCATAGCAGTGCAATTGATTAATGGTCCAACAGAGTAAGACCTTCCTGCCATACCTGAATGTGGCAAAGCTGTATAGACTGGATAATCATAAATGTGTATTTTATGAAATTATACTTTCATGTGACATGCCATGGATCTATTTCTCTCTCTCTTTCTCTTTTTTGCCTCACCCCATCCCTTCTCATTCAATTATTTATTTATTTAGTTATTGGGAATATTTTATATGGCATAAAAATATTCTGTTGTGATACATTTCTACTTACAAAAATTGACATGCAGTGCAGAGAGGTGGACTGACCACTGAAGATCGCCCCACCATCTTTCTCCAGGTTGCAGCACTGACACCCAACAGTTAAGGGTTCTAACCTGGCAACTCTGCCTCAAAAACTCCTGCCCTACCTACTCCATCTGCTTCAGCCATCTCTGCCCCAGCAGCTGGTGCAGTGGTACCCTTCAAGAGTAGTATTGGTAGAGGTGGTGATTTTGTCACTCAGAGTAAGAGATGACAGGGATGGTGGAGGGTGTCATGGAAAGGGGCTTTGGTGCCAGAATTGAACATGTAGAAAAGGTGTTTCGTTATTTTGCCAAGATGATGCCACATTGAGCACTGATGTAGGAAACTTAGACAGGAGACAGTGCTTACAGTTCTGACGGCGAGGACTAGATTCTCATTTTTTTCAGACTTGACGTGGGTGCATGTTTGATGTCCTCTAACTGTCACTAACCATGGTGTGCCCCCAAACTTTTATGCCCATCACTTTCCCTATCTGTCTTGTATGTCCTGTATGTCTGCTCCTGATTCCAAATCTACCCTACCCACCTGTCACTCACATTCCTAAGCCCCTTCCCCAACATTCTTCTCTCTTTGAAAGTAAAAATAAATAAAAAGGGGCACTCATCCCAAAAAACTAAACACCCATACATAGGTCTCCAATTCACTTTTGTGTCTTTTTGACACACTTAATTTGGTGCAATTGGCTCTAAAACATTGTTCTTTTGTTGTCAGCCATCATTTGTGTGGTGACAGTCCAAATTCAGTAAATGCTGTCTACAGTTCTGCATTTATGTTGCAAAGACATAGATACCCATGGTTCCCTCCCACTACTTTCCTGAAAATTCCTCTTTTATTTCCCCTCTGTCTTCCCCTTTGCTTACACCCCGATTTCACCACTATCCTATCAATCCCTTTTTCACACATTTAATCTGGTCACACACAACACACATGGCCAGAAATGGCACATAAGAAAGCCTTCATTTTTTGTACTCATCATTTGCACAGTTTGGTATCATGCACAAATGCTGAGTAATGGTGAATGGCTGCTCATGTCCTACGGCAAAACCTGGTCAGTTGTTGCTGTCATATGCAGTAGTCCAATTATCCACACACAAAAGTGCTTAAACATGCTGTGGTATTGGAATACAGAGTAAAGGCAGAATGAATGCAATACTTGGCAACAGTTACTCTAACAGTTATTTGACTACCGGATGTAACAAAGTGCAACTTTCTTTGTGGAGTGTTGATATAAATCACTTGTCTGTAGATTGTTTTTTTTTTTTTTTTGGCCATAGCATCAAGGGTTCAATTCCTGATGTATGTCACATTAGTTTTTACTATGATGTTATACTTCTATGATATGTTTCATGACATACATCTTAGGTTTTATCCAGTTATGGCCTTTAATGAACAGATTTTTAATACTATTGCAAAAAAGCATTGGCAAACATATCCATGCCCATAAGGAAGAATTATTAAACCACCCTTATTCTACTCATGTCTTAATCTTGTTTTGCCTCTCCTACAGTTTCTTCATCCCCAGATTCATCAGTTAAAGACACAGAGCATGATAGATGAATAATGCGGACACACCATAAATATGTGCATTAATGATCCATAATGCCAACCTTTGATATGTCTCTGTCCACCTCTCTCTACATTCATCCCTTCTCTCTTACCCCTTTGTACTGTTGACTAGTCATTAGGATAATGGATATAAATTTCATCTTATGGCATTTTATATTATCATTATTTTGCTGAAGACTAATGCCTACATCTTCCATTGGCTGAGCAGGTTGTCACTGTTCCTTCAGTGGTGAGATTCTGACATGTGCAAAGTAGGGTTTCCTTTGTGGGGTGTTGAGATAACAATCAAGTCTATAAACTTAATTTTTCATCTTGACAACGGTTTGAATCCAGCATTAGGTGAAACTCTTACTGCCCGTTTTTTATGCGTCTTTCCTGTGAATGTGTTGCCTATATAACTGTCTGTGACCTCCTGTTTTATTATTTGAAGTCATCAGCATTTGCATGAGGTCTGGCAATAAGCAAAGGTAGTGTGTGATGCTAAATGGCATTTCAAGTGTTATTCCAAAATGTGGTGAGTTTTTGCCTTACACCACATTGCCAATGTTATCATAGTGCATATACTGACATGTCTGCTGTGCTATAGTAAAACAGAGTTAGGGTTATAAACTGTAATACAGCTACTGTTCCTTATGTATCACACTGCTGGATATAATGTAAAGTGTAAGGGAGGCTACAGTTGATTAAAGTGCAATGAATACAGCTGCCTACCTAATACTTTTAATGAACATACTGACACAATTTGGGCAATCAACATATTTAGGATACTCATTCCTATGTAGTCTTACAAACAGGGAAGGCAAGCACAACAATTCATTTTTGAATTAAGCTTTGGCCATAACATGTGAAAGGTAGACGCCAACATGCAAAATCTCAATCTTTCTCTCTCTCTCTCTCTCTTTCTATAAATATATATATGTAACATAATCACATAAACAGATCTGTTCTACATTTAATCACAGTCACACCATTTTCTTCCTGCTCCTTATATGCGCAATGCTTGACAGGGAGCACCACTGAACACTGCTACTTCACATTCCAAGTTCAATACCTCAGAAGTATAATCACGCAGGCGCTAATACATTTCCAATATCCCTGCAAATATGATAAATAAGACAGATGTCCACCATTTTAATTTATGATTTTGCCCGGGTCCTACTACACTCTTGGACTTATCCCCGCAAATATGTTTCTCAGCATTGCGATTTAGGAAGAGGTTTTGAACAAAAAGTATTGTTGCTACTGGATTGTATTACTTCATAACATGGAACTTGTTTCACTTGCTCAAGTGAACTATATCTTTAACTGACCACTTCATTCTGGACAGTTAGGTCTGCACTGCAGCACTTACACTTGCAAATGATATACAACTACATACAGCCTTGGCACACATGCTTCATCATTATTTACCCCTTCTGCATTGGAGCATTATGAATGGTTTGGTATTAACAGTACACATTGCCCATGTATGAGCAGATACTATTGCTAATAATAGCATTCATTAAGGTTTGCATACCATCATTATACCCCGATGATCAGTTACTGCTTCATTGTCTGTCCTGTGTTTCACAAGTGTATGTGTGTGTCTCATGTACACAACACAGGTACATGTCTGTCTCAGTTCTGCAATAATCATTAATGACAGCATAGCTGATCTAAGTCAGCAATATGTATGTGTTATGGGTCATAAGATTGCAGTTACTCCTTCATATCAACAAATATGGCTTTGCAAAAAAACTTCAGCATAACGATATCTTCTCTGACACAAAATGAGAAACTAATTCTATCTACACTGCACTGTCATATTGTAGAAGTCAAACATCTTCAGTAGCACTTGCATTAAGTACTGTGTCCTCTAGATTGTGTAACTAGTTAGGTAGGGGGTTCTAATTTCACAGCATTCAAATTTGGCATGCGTGTATATGCGGGTTGCGTATAGAGTCATTTAAATATGGCCTCACTAAAATAGCAATTTGGAGAAAATTCTACACTGTAGAACGAGTCCACATTAATGTCAGACTCTTCATCCAGCATCATCTTCTCTGCAACACAATGCTGATGTCATCTCCTATAAAGTGCATTCTCAGACTACTAAAGTCAAACTTTTGTGGTGGCGCTTGCATTAAGTAGGAGGTTCTAATCTCACACAGGACAACTTGTGTGTGTAATGGTGGGCACAGCAGAACAGTTGTGCGTATGATGGTGGGTCCGTAGCATCACCAGAGGATTAATTCAACAACTGTTCTCATTTGACTCCTACTGGTGAGAAATATTTACATGTTCAGATCAATCCCACATCCCTTTTTCACTCTGTTCATAAACGCATAATGTCTGCAACAAATTGATGAGGTCATCATGTCACTAATGCACTGTCATGCCATTAAAAACAGACCTCTCCTGTAGCAAGTGCATATAATACACTTGCTTGTAGGTTGTGTAAGTAGACAGGTAAGGAGTTCAAATACAGGAATGATTGTCCTCTGCGACTGTGTGTCTCTTCCTCTTACTGTGTAGAACAGGCTGCAAATACATGCAGGGTTCTACAGGTGTGTTTGGGTATACCTAGCACCAGGCAATGTTGTCTGACAAACAGCAAAATTATTTCTGAGTAATTACAGGGACACATATTCCTCGATTTGTGCACATGATGTAATGCTTTCACATAAGAACACACATGACAATTGGAGATGCACTTATACCATGGCACATTCATTGATCTCAATATGGTGTTGATTTTCTCAGCACTTAGGCAAGTGTTCCAAACTAACATTGAGTGACTGTAAGTATTTGTGTCATTAATTGTTCTACAAGAATTACACCCCCCATTCTACTGTGTTCATATAGAGTGGCAGAGCCCCCCATTCATTTTAACTGATAACAATTATGGGCAAATAAAGTACAGATGATTTAATGACTTCACATAAGTGGAATTCAACAGCTGTTGTAACAGTTCCACTGTGGTGCATATAATTAATAGCCATATTGTTAGTTGGAGGTGTTGTACAGCTTGATGTTCAATTCTACCATAGGGAATCATTTTGTGTGAACGTACTGTCACCACACAACACCCATTACATCACATCAGTATTATCCCTTGATATGTTACATGAACACATATGAATGTAGCTTTGGATTTCATGCCAGTAGACATTTGTTCTGCCAATTTCATGGTGAAAACACTACTGTGGCATGTGGACTGAGTAATTTGCTGTATACAAGTGTGCTCCAGTTCTTGGGTGGTATGTGTACAAAAATACTGAGGAACCTTCCTTGGCCTAGGAACACTGATCACAGTTGTGTTCACATGAGCATACTCAATTAATTGCCATCAGTCTGAGATGCTGATATAACATTCATTATCAAGGATCCTTTTTTTAATGCACATATTAATTTCAGTTGTTTGTGATAATATCCATTGCTAACTCCTATGACAGATGCTGACAATACGCAGCTCTGTGGGATGAATCATATCATAGTGTGATGTTTGCATCTGTTCTCATCTATCTGCACAATAACTGTGTCAGGCAGGAGTGCCTCACTCAAGGATATTATGTATGTCACACTATGCTCCCACACTGGTGAGAGCACACACCTACATATGGGATGCATAACCATTAAAATATTAAAGTGCAAACTTTCCTTCAAAGGTGATCCTCTTCCTACATGTATTATGCCTATTTTTGTGGCATACACAGTTAATACACAGATCAGTGGTAATATTGATGTGAAGGGTTAGATTCTTGCAAAAGGAGATTGTAGCTTCTGAGATATTTGTATTTTTCAAACTTTATATTGATGAAAATGCACGTTATGCAAATATCCCATAATGTATGTACTGTCCTTGCTGTCATCTCAACTTAACATTCATATTTCATATAATCCTCTCTGTTACAGTGTTAATCTGTGTAACTGGCGATCCTATAATCATATTTCTCAACCTCTTAGTGCAAGAAATCTGGACAAAACCCAA
Source organism: Protopterus annectens (assembly GCF_019279795.1). NCBI lineage: Eukaryota > Metazoa > Chordata > Ceratodontiformes > Protopteridae > Protopterus > Protopterus annectens. The sequence goes on along the minus strand of NC_056726.1, from coordinate 362,777,219 downwards.
GAAAATGAGGGGACAAAGGCCCAAAAATAGGGACATTTTTTAAATATTGTTCTTATAAACATAGAAAGTTGCTAGAGTAACAGGGTTTGTTTTAACATATATTTTCTGAAGGATTTGAAGTCTGAAACTCAAATGTATGTCATTATATAGTGACTTTAATTCTCAGATCATCCCAGCGATTTGCTAGAAAACCACAAATTTTATGATGAACTGACCAAAACTATGAGTCAAAAATCTGGACACTCTGCAAAAATCTGGAGAGTTCAGAGGTATGCATAATATCATGCCTGCTTTTATTTCCCTATACGTGCTGAGAAAGTGTGAACACAATTAATTATTATAACATACATATTGCGCAATTTTATTATTACAAAATTGTCTTTGTGATATAAGCACCTTTAAATCAGTTATCTTACTCCAATTGGAACATTTACCCTCCCTTCTTATGTATTTCTGTATACATTTCTTTGGTTTCTGCGCACATTGTCCTCTGCATTTTTCCTACCTGGTAACCCATCTATTATAGTTGCCCTTGTCATGTACCCCCCAGTCTTACTTATTTCTCTATTGCACTCAGTAAACTTTCCCTGTCAGGTACTGCTTGCATTATTAGCACTATGTAGCTCTTGATGCTTTCCGTGTAAGCATGCTTAACAGGTTTGCCCACAGGCAAGCTTGTTTGTTTACTGTGTGTGCTCATGCTGTTCTACATGTTTTTGTGGCTGCTAACACTGTTGCTGGCCATGAAAATGTGCTTGTATTTGTGTAAACATGATGAGCGGCATGCACATGTGATTAGCACTGCTGCTCATCATGCTAACACATAAACATTTTGTAGGCTTTGCGTGAAGCCTATGTGATTGGTTATGAATTCTGGGGCATTTTCTTATATTTCCCTATGAAAAAAAACAATAGCTGCCACATTATAATAATGTATTTATATATTTTACATATCCTGGCAATGCACAACACAGAGAGTAACTAAATACATATCCTAGCAATGCACGACACAGAGAGTAACTAAATACATATCCTAGCAATGCACGACACAGAGAGTAACTAAATACATATCCTAGCAATGCACGACACAGAGAGTAACTAAATGTGTCATACTTAAGAACAAAGTGTTGGTATGCTACAGTCTAACAAATCAAGTTGGTAGCTAACAATGTAGCAGAAGTATAAGAATGGCATAAAGACATTTGGGCCTCAGAAAAAGTGAAAAAGAATCTCATAGCACAAATTCCAGGACAGCAAGCTGTGCCAGTTTTGTACTGTTGTGTATTACAAGGATAGAGATGACATGACAAAAATGGTAAATACTTTTAAGGAAATACAGCACATTTCCTCAACATTCAAGACAACACACACACACACACACACACACACACACACACACACACACACACACACACACACACACACACACACACACACACATGCACACCTTCCGACTGCAGGCACTGATAAATAGCAAAATAGTTTAAACATCTGCATTTATGTTAAAAGTTATTTGATGCTGAAGTAAGAGTAGTCATTTAACAGATCCTGGATTACAGAGATAGCTTTTGAAACCTCAGGAAAAGTGTGTGTGTGTGTGTGTGTGTGTGTGTGTGTGTGTGTGTGTGTGTGTGTGTGTGTGTGTGTGTGTGTATATGTGTATTGGGTGGGAGGGGGGATGTCCACATTTGAAGGAATATAAATTGGTAGCCTTAAAAATCTGCAGTTCAGCAACTTTAATTTGTTGAGGATTTGTAACTATGGTTAAGAGATAGCAGCAGTGCAGAGACTACAAATCACAGTAATTCAGACAAATAAAGTGAAAAAATGTTGTCAGGTTCCAGATACTGTGCAAGATTCCTATAACTCACACTACTGCCACTCTAATTTACATGGCAGTAAAAAATGCTTCCTTGTATAAAACATAACTTGTATAAAGGGAGTTTGAAATGGATTCTGGGGACAAGACATCTCTGATCAGTATTAGCGAAAAACTACGGGCACTCATAAAATCGTCTAAGGCCAGCTTCGAGAGAAAAATTGCACAGGACACTAAGGATAATCACAAGGCTTTCTTTAGTTATGTTAGGAACCTGGGTGGGAATTCCTAGATATGCTCAGAATTAGTCCAAAATGACAAAAAATACACCGAACCCACAGACATTGCCAACATCCTAGCTGACAGGTTCAGTGCAAACTCCCCCCCCTCCCCACCAAAAGGGCAAATATTTATCCCAGCAGAGTGCTGCCCCCCTGACATCTCAGCTGCTCAGGTAAGAGCTGCCCTCTCCAAAGCAAAAAGCACAGCATCAATGGGACCAGACGGTGTCTTGGGCTGCGTCCTACATGAACTCCAAGAAGAGCTAAACCCAAACATAAAACTACTGTTCAATCTCAGCCTTACTACAGGATATGTACCCAAAGAGTGGCGTACAGCAACAGTGGTCCCTCTCCACAAAGGTGGTGCCTTAACGGATCCTGGAAACTATCGCCTCATAAGCCTGACTAGCTTGGTCTGCAAAGCTATGGAAAGGATCATCATGGACCTCATAAATAAAGATATTGGGGACCTACAGACACTGGATCCTACCCAGTTCGGCTTTGTTAAGGGCAGATCCTGCCTCTTAAACCTGGTTGATTTCTTTGAAACAGTCACCAAGGCCATTGACGAGGGGAAGGTGGTCCACACAGCCTACCTGGACCTCGCAAAAGCCTTCGATACAATACCCCACTCGGGCATTATAGATAAGCTCACCAGCTTAAATATAAACCCCTATGTCACTAGATGGGTTGCAAACTGGCTCAAGGACAGAACCCACATGGTTAGAATTGCTGGAGCCATGTCAGACTCCAAACCAGTTACAAGTGGCGTCCCCCAAGGCTCAGTCCTGGGACTGCTCTTGTTCGGTATATATTTCTTGGAGGTACAGGGCAACATGGAAGGACTGTGGCTGACTAAGTTCGCAGATGACTGCAAACTGGGCGCCATAATCGACTCTCCAGCCGACACAAGCATCCTCCAAAAGGGCCTCATAGAAACAGACAACTGGTGCCAGAGCCATGGCCTCAAGCTAAACGCCAAAAAGTGTATAGTCATCCCCTTTGGCAAAAACAAAGTGCCCACAAATTACCACATAGGTGGTAATCCATTAAGTACAGAAGAAGTCATTAGGGACCTGGGGACCCAAGTTGATAGCAATCTCTCATTTGACAACCACGTGGCCAAAGTGGTTAGAAAAACATTTTATATAGCCCACCTAATCATGAAGGGATTCACATCTAGATCAGGGGAGGTCATCGTGCCTCTTTACTCATCCCTCATCAGGTCCATAATTGAGTACAATGCCCCTTTTGGAATGTACCTTACCAGACACCTGCAGCAACTGGAAAGACCCCAAAAGTACCTCACCAAGAAGATCATAGGGCTCAAACAGATGCCATATGCTGCCCGGTTAAAGAAACTCCAGCTCTACTCAGTGGCATACTGCCTGCTCAGAGGCGATCTGTGTCTGACGTATAAAGCCATGTCCAACCCGGAATTAATGGACATGCTGTACCTCAGAAAATCCAAATCCCATCGAGCTACGCGCTTGAGAGACTTGAACCTCAGCACTGAAATAAATAGGACATGCTGGAGGGACAGATTCATAACCCAAAGGCTCCCTTCACTCTGGAACAAAATCCCAGTCCAGGTTAGGCAGAGTCCCTCATTGGCTCTCTTCAAGAGGAATCTTGATGAGTGGATGGGAGATCATAGGTTTACCCCGGGTATCACTTCTGTGTCACTGTTAGACAGAGGCACAGCATACTAACCTCGAAAAAGGGCATAGCAAAATTAATTTAAAATGGGTGGCGAAAGCCTAACACACTCTGGCTAGGCTTATAAATGCCCTAGGGCAGATAGCCTAGTATGAACCTATGAACCTATGAAGAACACATTAATATTCTAAGATTCACTGAAAATAGGAAGTAATTCTGACACATTAAAATAACTCAAAATATTTATTTTTATTTTTATTTATTACATTTGTTAACCGGGTATGTCTAACTGGGCCAGTGGCTCGTTTGCAGCAGAGACATGGGGAGAAAAGCTCCACAGTAATACAACACAACAAATAATGCATAATATACAGCAATCAATAGTACAGTAACAATCAATTTATAGTGCACACCCAGGGAGAAAGCTCCACAGTAGTACACCACAACAAAGTAGCAGTAAATATAATACAATTAAAAGTTCTGTTTTTTTTTTAAACTAAAATTTAAGATAAGGATGTTATAAGTTCTGATGAGAAAAATAATAAAAGAAGGATGTTATAAGTTCTGATGAGAAAAATAATAAAAGTGGAGAAATAATTAACCCGGGGAGTGGCAGGAGAAAGGTATATTGAAAAAACTGAAATATACTGGCAGCCATAAATGGCCACTTGATGTTACAGTTTTCTAGCTTTCCAAGGAAAATCTAGCATTGTAGAAGACAAATCTATATATAAAGCAAATTTAACAACACAAACCACCTAGTACTCTATTTCTCCTGTGCAGTATTAACACCATAGGAATATCTTGGAGTAGCACACAAAATGTAATGTCAGATCACAATAACCAATTCCAGTGTTTGGGGATGCAGATTTTATGTGAAGCATACATGATTTTCTGAATATTAGAATTATCTATGAACTAGTATTAACAGAAGCAATTTATACCAATTTGTAGTTGTAATGGCTGAAATAATTAAAGCTGGAAATGCTTCTTACAATTTTCTGCTGAGGTTTATTCAGTTTGGCGTGGCTTGACGTTATTACCATATTACCCATACCACCAACAAGAAAAGGAATTAAAGAAACTGCAGCCTGAGTCAAGTTTCTATCATTAAAACATGGACCACACTTTCAAAATGTGGAGCAAATGGGCAAAACATAGATCATTTACTATCAACTATGAAGAAAACTCACAGCATTGTTAAAATGTCTGATGTGTACTTATAACAAGTTATTTTGATATCCAGTTTCCCTTTGCTCAGCAGAACAGTCACTTGGTTGGAACATATAGTTTTCTTTTTATGCCATTTGTAAGGAAAGAAAGTTAGCCAATGGTTATAATATAAAAGGTAGAGTTGTATGTTTCACCACATACTGGATTCTTCCGCCATTAGAGACTCTCAGGACAAACAACTCAACCTGAAAAACTTTCAAGGCCAAAGGTGAGCAATTCAAGCAATAATTCCTCACCCTCAAAAAAAACATTAAGTTCCAGTCAACATCAAGATATCAAGCAATGCAGGTAAGACAAGACTTGCAACATTATAAATACCCTACCATCCATAACACCAACAAGCAGGAGAGTTAAAGAAACTACAACCATAGTCAGCATTTAGTCTGTAAAATGCAGAATGTTACACAATCTTGCACAGTGTGGAACAGATGGGTAAAATGTGACACATTTACTGATAACAACTAGGAAGGAAGCTCAGAGCATAGTTAGAATGAGGATTTTTATAAGGGGGTTGGGAGGGTGCCCTAATGGTTAAGGTGTTTGCCTTACAAACACAAGGTGCAGGGTTTGAGTCTCACAACAGATAATTGGCTAGGCTTACAATGGCTCACAAGGGAAGTTAGCCTAGTACTAATCTATGAACCTATGAACCTATGAAAAGCTCTTTGGTACCCCAGTCTCTCTTTGCTTGCTAGAACAGTCACTTGGTTACAAAGTAACATGTTCCTGTTTCACCATTTATAAGGCAAGAAAGTTATAACAGTGGTTACAATATATTGTGTTATACCAAATGCTAGCCTCTTCAAACATTAGTGACTCAAGATGAGAGTAAGTTGCAAAAGTCCAAGGGTCCCAATCACATTCAAAAAACAAGCACATTTTTCTCATATTTTGTCTTAGCATCTCTAGTTACTAATTATCAGTAGCAAAGAACTTTAGTCTCTCTCCACATCTGAGTTATTATTACTTCATTCTACCTAATAAATTGCTAATACTTTGATCTCTGACTCACAAGCATGTATAAACAAGTGCAAACACGCAGACACACACACACACACACACACACACACACACACACACACACACACACACACACACACACACACACACACACAAACACACGCGTGCATGCACGCACACACACACACATTACATCCACCACACCTTGGATATCTGCTTAAAATCTAGAATCAGAAACGAAAACAGAGGATTGGGAGAACATTTTAAATATTTCTTTTATGTAATTGTCACTAGAATAACAAGTTTTGCATTGATGGGCATTTTCTGAAGAATACAAAGTCTGAAACTCACATGCCCAACATTATTTAGTGATCACAGTCTGAAACAATTTGCCAGAAAGCTAAACATTTTACAAGGAGCAGAACAAAATACCTCTCAATTTCTTTGCTCAAGAATTCTAGACAAAGCCTAAAATAATGGTGGATAAAAACTGAAAAATGTTACATATTATTTTATGTATTTGTTAATCAGGTGGACAAAGTATCCCTTTTTAGGGGTTACCTGGAAGCACTAGTTAAGTGACTTGCTCAAAGTCACATAGTAGGGAAATGGAGATAAAAGGATTGTAACCCTACACCTTTGACTATAAGAAGCAGTTTGTTGACAATAAGTGCTAGGCAACACCAAGTCAGTTAAAATGCTAACAGAGCAATACATGTTGTATGGACAAGCATTTTATAAACAATAAAAACTATGAAACTGTAATGACTTACGTTGGCTGACTTTAATCCACAGTGATTTAGCAGAAAATAAGAAGTTAACGAGGGACATAAATATGCGGCAAATCAGAGACATTCTGCAAAACTGGAAAAGCTAGAGGCAGACTACCCTAATTCACTTAAAATGTTAACAGAACAGGTGTTGCATCAACATGCATTTTCTGAACATTTGAACAAAAACAATGAAACTCTAATGAGTGGCATTATTGATTGATTGTAAACCATATCAGTGTTTAACTTTCAGTGATTTGTCAGAAAATTAAAAAGTGAGTGAAGGTCTGCCAGTTAGTGCATGGATAAATGCTCTAAGCTCTTAGTAAGGCACTTCCTGTAGTCAAAAGTACAGAGTTTGTTTCTTTCTACCTCCTTTCACAAACTGTGTGAGTGGAGAAAGTCACATATCCAGACAGTGCACTTGATAAGTGGGTTAACAAATGCAGTAAAAAAGATGTTTGTAGAAATTCTAATAACATAAAGCACAGCAATGAAAATGTCTTCTGAATGATATTACCAGTAATGTCTCTCCAAGACAGTAGGTCTCAAGGACATCCTTATACAACATGGTAGCAAGTCTTTGACATGGTAGTAGGTCCCAGTAATCTGAACACAAGCATGAGAACACACATGACAATCAGTTACAAACACGTGTATAACTACGTGCATTCAGATATTTGCTTGCAATTAAATTAATAAACAAGTAAATAACGACCAAGAAGTATATGTCAGCTTACTGCTATGATAACCATACAGTGCAACTCCACTGCATCTGCCCTATACTCACCCAACCTCTTAGCTCAAAAATTAGAGACAAAGACCCAAAAATCAGGAAACAATTTTAAATGTTTATCTTATGTACTTAGAAAGTTGCTAGAATAACAAACTTCATTAGCATGCATTTTCTGAAAGACACTGGGGGGGATTCAGTAATCCTCCATGTAGGATGAACGAAGCCCTACTCGGAGATGGCCGTCTAAGAGTATGACATCAGCATGTCATGCATATGCATGGGGGCGTGCTGACTCAACTCCCTGGCTAACATGGAGCATGTAGGAGTGCAGGGGGCATGTCAGAGTGCTGAGCAGTCCAAATGTCCACGCCCCTGCAAGTGCCTAACTCTGCAAATGTCAGCAGATATGAGCAAGTCCGCTCAAATGTGTATACCCCCAACACTACACTCCCCCACATTAAAAAGCCCTGTACAAATGAAATAAAATGTAAAAGATATTTTTTTGTAATTATTCACCATATAGCTGCCTGTATTTGCGCGTGTGTGCACGGGTCTGCCCATTGCTTAGCTACAGTTAGCAGTTTAGACATTGAAGAGGATAATAAACCACTTATATGCAAATTAAGCCAAATAGCAATAGTGTAGTGGTACAGCCTTCGCACAAAGAGGAAGCATTCCCGGTTTGAGTCTCACCACTCCCCTCTCCTTTTTCTGTAGGAAATCCGTGCATAAAAATAATTCCTGACATTTACCTTTTAAATTATATTAAAATGCATTGAAATGGCCTATGTAGTAGTGAACGATATTTTAAATATATATAAGAAAGTGAAACTGTCATCCATACTAATGAATGCATAAGTAACCTATCTTAAGCAATGTGAAGCACTGCTAAGCAACGTTCACCAATAGTAAGCACATTTAAGAAAAATTGCCCATAGCTAAGCACTTGTTTAACTACTGCAAAAGCTTTGCGCGGAGCTGCGCATTGCACAAACTAGCGCAAACCAAAGATGTTTGCGCAAAGCTGCGTACCGCACTAACTAGCGCAACATCGGGCAACATTGGGCAACATTGGTAAATGTAGAGCAACGTTGGGCAAAGTTGAGCAAAGTTGGCTAAACCCAGCCACACCCTCTACCGGTCAGGCCAGTAGTAAAATAAAAAAGCAATGACAGGTCTCGAACCCGGGATAGTGTGCACCATAATCACAGCATTAATCCACTAAGCCATGACAGCATTTGATGTTCATGGACTGTCAACACACATATACACATGAATCAAAGTTTACCCAGTGCTAAGCAGGTGTGCACTCAGTTGAGAACTTTCAAATCTGGCCAATCACAAATAAGTGCGGGAAATGAGGCATATTTAAGCTCCATAGGTGGGAATACTCACCATAACTGGTTGCAGCTCCCATCTGCAGGCAGCAATGGCTGGTGTCGGAGAGGGCTCTCGCTTCCGAGCACAATGGTGGGGCATTGAGGAGTCAAAACTGATGGTTTGGCTCCTCGTCCATCGTCATGATGCTAGACTCCTGCAGGGCCAGTTCCAGGGCACAGAATACAAAACGGAGGCCTGGAACCATCTCACACATGAACTCACCAGTGCCACAGGCGTCCCTCGGACTGGTGAGCAGGTTAAACATCACCATGCAGACCTGAAGAGATGCAAGCAGGACCTACTGAACCAATGGATACAGGAGGCCCATGGGATGCAAAATGCCCCACTACTGAGTAGGTAGCCATGGACTGAAGTATGTAAAAATTGCTAGTGTAGTCAATAGTATGGATAGGTATATGTCTCAATATCACTTCATTTACTTTACAGATGCAGGTGTCCGTGCTGTGAATCAGCAAGCCTATGCAGATAGGCTGCTAAGGCTGCACCACCATGCAGGTTAGTAATTTTTCTGCATATACTGTTATATAAAATAAGTGAGAGAGCCTGGCTAAAAGTGTCTCAGCCCAATAATAAAGGTATAATAAGGCTTGAATAACCTCTCTGCATGAACTGTTATGTAAAATAAGTGAGAGAGCCTGAAAAAGAGTGTTGTAACCCATTAATAAAGGTATAATAAGTCCTGAATTATTTCTCTGCATGTATTGTTATATAGAATAAGTGAGAGAGCCAGAAAAAGAGTGTTGTAAACCATAAATGAAGGTATAATACATCCTGAATAAGATGTCTGCATGCACTGTAATAACAAATAAATGAGAGAGCTTCTAGAAAAGTGTGTAATGTAATAAAGGTATAACACATGCAGTGTGTCCGTGTCACTTTCTTTGAAATGTAGATGTACTCTTGCAGTATAGAAATAGTAGTGTTGTATTAAGCGCTGTCAACCCACACTTGGGTAGGCCCATAGAATGAGTACGAAGGGAGTGCCAGTATCTCTTAAGCATATATACAGTCCTCAACTATAGTTTTAAGCCTGGCATGTATAGGTAAATCTGGCACATGAGTAGCTTGTAATTGTGTGCACCGGAAATGTCAGTGTGCTGCTAGAAATGTACAGGGCTGTTAAAACATAACAGATAATGTCACCTGAATACATCCAGATATGTAGACATATGAATATAAATAAAATATATAAATACATAGCAGTAACATCTGCATCCTGGACAGTTTGTATAACAGATCCAGGTCAGGTACATAAGGAACTAGCAAAACACATCCCACAATGTAATGGACATTGCCTAGTGTAATAATACATGTAGGGGATGTATACCTGCAGTCAATAGGAATGTAGTGTAAACTATAAGTTCATATAAGTTGTTAATGGAGGTATCTTTTTACAGCCTACTGTATGTGCATAAACAATGCAATTCCACACCTCAATGGGTATGTGTAATCTCAAAACATTTGTTGGGACATATGTCCTATTGGTTTATAAATATCTGCATAAGTTTGATGCATGTGCCCTGTTCAAACAGCACAATCTTGGTGGCCTGTTGCCACCATTCATTCCTGCATGCTGTTGGAATGTCCACTGTCATTCAATATATGCATGTGTTATGCTTGCTGTTCAACTGTTGGAACTCTAGTGTGTTGGGTTAATGGGAATATGACTGCATGCTGTTACAACTAATTTAGAATGCTGTTGGTTATATTGTCATTAAATTCACCTAAACACAGAGCATATGGAAAGGCCGGTCCCAGCAGACCCACCTGTCCCACCTCAGCTGGCGATGGCACCTGGCACCAGCAGGTCTGGTGCCCAGCCCGGGACCTCCTCCTCCATTGGCCCTGTGCCACCTTCGGTTGGAAGCGCTGCAGGGGATGGGGCTCATCCCCCCTGTGCAAGCATGGCTGGAGGAGGGCCACCTGTCACCCTCCGAACGGTCCTGGCTGTGGTGCGTAGGGAGATCCAGCATTCAGTTGCTGATCCCCTAAGCCAGCTCGAGGCAAGAGTGGCACGATCCATGGGTGAGCCTGCCCCTCCTACGCAGCCCCCAGCACAGCCACCCTCTGGGCTGTGAAGGTGCAGTGGTGACTGCCCATGGGTGGGGATCTCAGTTCCACTGTTACCATCTGTGGGCTCATGGGCTTGCGATTTCCAAACACCCTTCCCCATCAATTGTGTAAACCCACCCCATGTGTCATATTCCGCCCCTGTATGCGTCTTGTCTGTTTACCTCCCCAACCTACCTCCCAAAACATACCTACTTCCCCTACCCCACATTCCACTCTCACCTTAAAAAAAATGGGCAATCTGCTCCCACAAAAAAATTACGCCCCATACATAGCTGCCCATTTTGCACAGATGTCCACTGGACACAGAAACTGAAATTCAATTGGCAGTACAACATACTTTGTTGTCCTCCCCCCTCTCTCAGGGGTGGAAGGTTTCAAAATTCACTCCAAATTACTAGTATATGCACAGCTGTTGCTGTTAAAGAAATAGGCAGCTATGGACCTTCCCTACACCCGTCCTGCACATCCCGAGCTGTTTTCCCTACTGTCTTTCCCTCTTTGTGCCCCTTTTTCACCACTTTCCTATCTCCCCATTTTCTTTTCTTTCAAAGAAATGAGCGCGGGGGTTAGCAGGAGTAAGCACTTTTAAGCAGCAGTAAGCGGGTTTGAGCAAGTGTGCACATGTGTACGCTTAGCTAAGTATTGCTAAGCATCACGCAATCCCACGCAAACCCGCTTACAACTGCTTAAAAGTGCCTTAGTCACCCTGCATATGAGGGCCCTTGTTCTGCTCAGCAACAAAATAAAACACCACTGTCAGTCTCGAACCCTGGACGTTGGACACACTAGACTGCATGATATACCACTAGGCCACAGTAGATATACAGCAGGATGTTGCTGAAATATATGTATCATGCATCAGAATGTGTGAATGTAAAGGAAAGATAGGAATGCCATAACACAAAACCTGGTCTGTGGAACTTTACCAGCAGTTGTTGTGGAATTGCATTACATGACTGTGATAACAGAACCAGACATTCTAGCAGTAAATACTGTTACAGCAGCACTTCACAACCCCCACACAGTATCATAGCAGGACAATACCCACCCAAATGTACAAAATACCAGTGTGTTCAAGGTACAGCAAGGATGTACGTAGGCATACTCAGTACTGGAATTGTCCAGTTTCATGAGCATCCCGTGATAATGTCAACAAAATAAAAAGCACAAACAGTGCAGAAGTGAGTGCATTAATATCCACAGTATAGCTGTTCCCAAACAGTTCATGTGCCAAATGAAAACATCTCAATAACTACATATGTATGTCAGCTAATTGTGGATGTTGTAAAGAAACTCCATACTCCCATGTATCTTGTGTTAGCATTTCTAGGGGTGAGTACAATTCTACACTGCCAACTGTGTACTGGAAGAGGCAACATTCAGGTCTGAGTACAACATACAAATAACTGGCTACATCCTTAGCAACAGTTAGAAGAAGTATACCAACCTTCTGAGTTACACAACGGTGTCCACAGCAAACAAGCATGGTCCCCACTCTGGAATTCTGAAAGGGCTACGCCTACCTGACCTAGCAATTTATAGCACTGGGTTGCTATGACAGTGAGTACTGCAAGTACCACACAGCAGGCTGCATGCAATTGCCAAATGGTGGCCACCAAATGGTACAGAGGCCATCACATGCACATGTGCAGATACCTATAAAAGCAGTCTGTACTTGCTGTCCACACATGCAATCATTCCATTGCAGGTACGGAGGGAGAGTGAGAGAGAGAGAGAGAGAAAAAAAGAAAAAGTGAGGTAAAGTAAAGAAATATAACAAAAATAATATATTGAAAAAAAACAGTATACTGACAAAAGAAATTATATTGAAAAAATATATTGAAAAGAAACTATATTGAAAAATATCATTGAAATAAAATATATTGAAAAACAAATTTGAAAGTAAAATATATAGAAAAAAAATGAACAAAAAATATATTAAAAAAAAATTTGAAAAACAATATATTCTGAAATATAAATCCATAAAAAAAATCTTGAACAGTAAAAGAGATATTGAAAGCAAAACGTATATTGGTAAAAAAAGTATACCAGGATATACAGCAACATATACGAACACATACAAAGGAATGGTATGTAACAGCTTTGTATTTACTGGAATGTAGTAGATGTTTATGAAGAGTACTCTACATAGTTTGAATCATCCATATGTGGCAGCAGTACGTATCGATGCACAGATGCCCTGCATAACCACTGGCATGGGGAAATGAGTGTGTTGCTGTGTGCATTGGGATGTGATGGTGACATATGTAGTTTAGCATTAAATGTCAAACATCTGATCCATGCTATCTGTGTTCTGTACAGTAATGTGTACAATGCCTGTTTGGGGTAGTAGGCCATACGGTTATGCAAACATGGATGTGACAGAGTAACAAATGCATGCTAGTCATATTAATGTGTAGCTTAGCATTGGCAACAGCTGTACCAGGCTAGTATGCTAATTCGGCATTAGCAGCTATGTATACATCCTCTAATATTACTGTGTGCTCACATGTGACACCTGTTCATGTTGCAGCAAGGCCCAACAGGTCAGCCGTGAGGTACATGTACTTACAACAGTGTGGTCCTTGTGTGTGTATGGCACACACATACGGAGAGATCTGTCAATGTCAGATATATTAGCATCTGTATATGTGCATTGAGCAAGGGACATACTGCAACTGTTTGTGAAAGGTGGATATATATATATGTTGTTGAAGGTTGTTATGTGCATATTTCTATGTAGGTTGTAGTGTGTGACAGACCAGACAGCATACAGTGCTGGTATATGACATGTGGTGGTTAAACGCTGTGGGTATGATTCATCAGGTTTGCAGTGTTGCAGCCAGTGAGGCCTGCTAAAGCTACATGGGCTTGAGAACAACTTCAACGCATTCTGCACAACACTGTGCAATGTTATGACATAACTGTAAACGTCACAACCTTCCCATACTTGATATACCCACCATGACCGGTGGTCTGTATATGTGCCTATATGTATATCTATATGTACAGCAATGGATGTTCATATGTATGTGTGTGTATATATATATATATATATATATATATATATATATATATATATATATATATATATATATATATATATATATATATATATATATATATATATATATATACAGATATATATATATATATATATATAGAGAGAGAGAGAGAGACAGGCTCATAATTACTGCAACTGATGCCATGGACTCAAGCTCAATGTTGACACTGTATTGGCATCCCTCCTTACAAAGACTCAGTACCCATGAACTACCACATAGGTGGTAGTCTACTTAACACCAAAGGTGTTATAAGAGACCATGGGACACAGGTGGACAGTAGTCTCCCCTTCGATAGTCACAGTGCCACACTAGTCATGTAATCCGTCTACGTGGCACACGTCATCACAAAAGGTGTGTCATGCAGGGAAAAATAGGTCAGTGTTCCCCCCTACTCCACACACATAAAACCTAGTATAGAGTACAATGCCCCATGTGGTATGTACCTCACAAGACATCTACAGCAAGTGGAAAGGACACAGACATACCTCACAAAGAGTGATACTGGCGTCAAACAGATGCCCTATGCAGACCGTCCCACAAACCCACAACTAGACTGCGTCGCATACCGCCTACTCAGAGGTGACCTCTGACTGACATACTAAGCTATGTCAAACCCAGATCTGTTGGACATGCTCCATGTAAACAGATCACAATCTGTATGAGCTACATGCTCTAGGGACCCAAACCCTTTGACCACAATAAACAGCGCATGCTAGAGAGATAGATTCCTATCTCAGAGACATCCCATACTCTGGAACTAACCAACTATCCATAGCAAACAAAACTCCTAATTAGCAGTCATAGATAATCCTGGAGATTGTATGGGAGATAGTGAATACACCCAGGCAATCACCTCAGTGTCTCTGCTTGACTGGGCCATGTGTAATTTAAATACCTGTGTGTCAGAGGCCAGGGTAGCATATGGCTAGAGTTCTATAGGCCCTAGAGCCAATAGCCTTTTACCTACCTATGAAGTGATACACACCCACATGTACTTGTTGCAATAATTGCTATGTGAGGTTGACTGAGTGTGATGGTGAATGTGTTGGTGAATGTGTCAGAGTTCGGTATATGTGTGATAGCTTAGTGGCAAACTGTTTCAGTCATGGTATTATGTGTCCTAGCTGTGATCCCAGCAAAAGATGTGTATGCAATTGGTAGGCAGAAAAAGCAGTATGCCATACGGTCTGACTTAGTCCCTTGTTGTCGACTGGGGTGACCCATTGTAGGCTAAAGCAGTACATGTATGCTTATTGGGTGTTACTGCTGGTGAATCCAACTCCTGTATGAACTGCAGTACTTCCTGAAGCTGTATGCCTAAACAGCACAGTATGGTGTACGTGCACATTTATTGGAACCACTGTTATGTGTGTTCCCTGTAGTCCTCACAGATTACATACCTCAGGCATAAGGTCTGGTAACTACTGACACACAGTACTGTAAGGTACACAGGTAAAGGTCACCTGGATTGCCATACCTTTGTGTCTGTTATGTATGTCTGCTGTGTGTGTGGGTATGCCTGTACCATGGCCTCGGTCATATGTGTGTTACAGGATATAACTTCGTATCTAGCAACATGTATAGTCTAGTACAGCAGTATGCCACCTATATTAACGAATGTGCACATATGTTAGGCAGGGGTCTGCCATCAACGACTAGTGTGGTATACTGGTAATACTGTTAGTGGACTTTACATTCATTGCAATGGATTACATATTTCATGATGCATTAGCATGATATATACCTCCTGTGGCTAGGTGGTGCATTGTATCACATACAGTGTGTACTGTTGTATAGTCTTGCATACTGTTATAACTTTGTTGCTGTGCAAAACATGGCTTGATATATAAAGTGTGCCAGGCACTGTCAGGTAAAGGTGTGTTGAGAACTGATATGTGGTATTGAAAGTGTGTATCCTCTGACAGCCAATAGGTTGCTATATATGACAGTTAATTTATATCTGTACTTTAGAATGTTATGTGTGCCACATGACTTGCTCACACATATTGTTTAATTGTCTTCCAGGGTAATGTCCCACCATCTTAACCCGGCATATAGCACGGCCGAGGAGGAAGCCATCACAGCAAGCCTGGTGCAGCACTATGCACTGCTGTTCTCCAGAACCAGCCAGGACCAGCATGAGCGGGCTGCGCTGCGGCAAGATCTTGTCCGTAGGGTAAATGACATAGGTATGCATAACTGGACATATGAGCAGGTACACCATCACTGCAGTGATTTAATTAGACATGTCCAGCAGCGTGTGTCTGATATCTGCAGACAACAGCTTGCCACAGGTGGGGACGGGGGGTAGCCATCCACCCCCCCCTCACCAGAGTGGAGGAGCTGCTCCTGAGTCAGGTGGCTCCTGGCCAGCAACAACCACAACAATTAACGTGTATCATCATGGTGGCCTGAGCCACCCAGCAAGTTGACATGGAGCATGCAGGTAACCTGGCATAGCTGTAGAATACTGTTACCTCTATTGGTAGAGCATGCTTATGCGAGATGTGTACTGTGTAGTTAGATGATGTGGTGCCTAGTGTTGTGCAATACCGATAATTAGGAATATAATCTGTAGGCCTGTAACTGCCCACCGTTGTACTACTGTAAGATTGCAAACACATAGCAATGCCACAGTTGTTGCCACTGACAAAGTGTCTGATATCCTTGTAGGTCCCTCTGGTGTGACAGCAAGGCAGAAGTGCCATGCTGGTGAGTGTGTTATACCTTTAATATTGCTAATTAAATGCATGTCATAGGTGAGGTGTAGGCTATGTGCACGTAACACACCTATGCATAATGCATGCTGTGCATGTTTGCTGTGAGACTATGCACATCCTAGTAACATGGGTAGCTGCCTAAAACACATACAATACACAGAGCATCCCATACAATTGTGGCAACACTGTAGTGGACATCGGATAGGCAGAGTCGATACACATGCACACAACATACACACCTTTGTCATACGCAGTACAAGTTAACATGCTACACATGGTGTATGCAGACACATACTGTAAGGTCACACTACAGTATACCAAACCTCATCCACACAGCACACTTAATATACCTGAGGGGTAGATGCCTCAAATGTGTCTGTGCAACACTCTTCAACACATAACACATTCATGTTAGGCAATGCCCCCTATTGGGCACCTCACAAACCCATGTAATGACTGGCCATGAAATGGCGAATGTAGCCATGGTACTGCAGTTCAGGTACAGCATGCTATGTGCTGGTCTGGCACACATTAGTAGCCTTGAGTGCCCACATGATGCTGCATGATGGCTCATGGAACTACACCCCATCCAGTTGCAGTGGACACAGTAATACACATATCATGAATTGCTATGCACCTCAATGTTGTGTGTGTGTGCAGACATATGCACCTATACACAATATGCATAGCAATCCCCATTTGTAGAAAGTGACACACATATGTTTTGTAATGGGGTGTATAGGCCACATGACACACATTGTGTATGTGTGATATTTCATGTTGCAGTCATGTTGTAGCATGCCATGTCATGGCTGGCACTGGCATGTCCACAATATGTCCTGCACTCACCATAACGACTGTACAATGGCTATGTTGAGCAATGGTATTCCATCAGGTATACATGCACCACTCATCCTTTGTGTATACATAGCATGCATGTGCTACACCTGTGTCCACAATCATCTGCTAAAGACACAGATGCTCTAATCAGAAATGGATATCTATGTGACACACTGATGCACATCCAGCCATGGTATGTATACTTGTGACTGATGGTGCACAGGACATTGCAGGGCTTTTAATACCTGCACAGCAATGTTGTGTCCATGTACATATTGCGTTCTAGGGTGAGGCCATTCACTGAACAAAGCACACATGCATCAAGGCCATGTATACTGTTATTAGCAATGGCTGTCTACACTCACACTCCATGCTGCTGAGCAACATATGTCCTGCATGCTGTCACATTTGATATAAATGCATGGCTTGTGATACTGTACCCCAACATCACACACTATTGAGTATGTTCGGGATTGTTGGTGGTGTGTTTGTGTGTGTGTGTGTGTGTGTGTGTGTGTGTGTGTGTGTGTGTGTGTGTGTGTGTGTGTGTGTGTGTCTGTACTAGTGAGGAGTGTATTTGTGTGCATGTGTGCATGTGTGCATGTGTTCATGTGTTCATGTGTGCATGTGTGCATCATGTGTGCATGTGTTCATGTGTGCATGTGTGCATGTGTTCATGTGTGTATGTGTTCATGTGTGCATGTGTTCATGTGTGCATGTGTGCAGGTGTGCATGTGTGCTGACATCATGTACAGGTCGTAAAGTGTGTTTCCTGTCTTCCTCTCACAAGTGCTGATACTGGGCTGGTTCAATTCAGCAGGGAAACTGATGTCACTGAGCATGATAGTGACAATGATGATAGGTTTGTTGAGGCACAGGCATGTTTGCCAGGGTCTATTGTTGGGCCACCAATTGATACTACACAAGTGTCCACCCCATCCATGCACACAGTCATACTGCCAATACATCCGTCATCAATGCCCTTAGCAGAGGGACAGCGTACAGCCGGCATTGGCCAGGACAGTGTGGTATCCATGGCACATGCATCCCAACACAGCAGCCTTGCCCAGATGTCTGGAAGGGTACCACATAGGCAGATGTCCAGGAGTTCTCGTCAGAGCACTGCTGCCCTTCATGCCACTGGCAGACGTGCCACAGGTCTAACTACCTCACGCATGTTCCAGGCTGTCATGGAGGCACAGGCACGTATGGAACGGTACACCAGACAGGGACTGAGGGCACAGATGGCACATAACACCGCCGTGATAGACAGTATCCATGACCTAGCTGGTGCCATCCACAATTACACTGAGGTCACCGATAGACGTTGGGGAGAGACACTAGATGCCCTCCGTAATGTCATGTCCATGTGTCAGGACAGTGCAGGACGGTTGAGTTGTCGATGTGGATGTATGCCAGCAACATCAGCAGCTGGCAGTTGCCGCGGACGTCCCTCAAGCAACAGCCGCTCCCGTAGTGCCACTACCAGCTCCAGCAATGTTGGGGGTGGTCTGTCCATAGAATGTCCTAGAAGACCATGTGCACGTCGCTCTGGACAGTCCCAGCAGGGACCTGGGTCCAGTGTACATCCATCTACCTCTGGGGATAGTACCCAGTCTGGTTTGGTACCTGATAGTGTCAGTAGCACCCCTGCCAGGCACAGGTACCATATCCGTGGCCAGAGATGGTGATCTGTAAAGCCTCACAGGTACAGTCTGTGGCTGTCCCACAAGTACCCGTATGTGGCAGCCACATGGTGGAACTTTCTGCATGCAGACACACACACGCACACACACACACACACACACACACACACACACACACACACATAATCCAGACACCTAGGGCTAACACATACCCACACACATTACATCAACATTGGCCCATACCATTATTCTTGCCCCTCACACACACACACACACACACACACACACACACACACACACACACACACACACACACACACACACACACATCGATTGGATGGCTCACTGTAGGCCTCTGGCAGACCAACAACACACCCTTTGCATATGATGAAACCTGTGCCACCTCCTGTCATCTGTAACATCAATGCAATAACAGGCTACCATGGTGCTGATGCACAGGGTGTCTTTATAGCAGTATAGCAATGTTAGCAGGTTGTCAGCAGTAGAGTGTAATGATATGCTTGAAGGTGTAGCTGAGCAAGCATGATGCATTAAATCTATGATTGTCATTGTAGTGTTGTTTACACCAGTGTTAGTTCCAATTATATATTGTCCACCCACGTGCCACTTGGCTGATGTGTGCAGTATTGGTAGCATGTGGTAGAGAGTGGACAGTATGTGTGGGATGTGTGTAGCACATATTTGCAGGTGTACAGTTGTGGAAATGGGGGAGGTGCATTGTCAGCATGTACGTGCATAGTGGACACATGGGCAGGGTGGCATGCTCTGTATTACACAGTAACACTCCATAGTTCCTATTGGTGGCCAGTATGCATTGTACTACACACATTTTGGAACCTGACTACACATGTGTGTATGACATGGTTTGACAATGTGCTGTGGGTGATACTGTTACTATCTGTCATTGTTTTGCATTCTGGTAGTATACATGACTGCAACAGCCTGACCATAACCAATCGTTAGCTGATGTCCTGACAACTGACACACAGATGTAGGACACACAGCAACATTTGGATCCTTCAGGTACTATACTATGCCAGTAATCAGTGGTATTCAGCTACACCCATTACTGAGACAGTGTCTGGAGGTCTCCAATGTCTCTGTTTATGGGTTCCATGACAATTTGCTCAATAGCTCTGTAGACCAGGCTGAGTAGACATATTAGGCAATGGTGTCCATGTTCTGTTGTGGTACCCCCTTTCTGGAGCTGGATGACTGTTTGTGAATGCCATTCTTTGGGTACATAGCCTGTGGTATGCTTGTGTCTGGACAGTGAATGTGAGCGAGGGTCCAGTTCCTCATGGGCCTAGTGTATGATGCAGCCTGGGACACCATCCAGTCACATTGATGCTGTGTTCTCAACTTTGGTGAGGGCTATCTTACCTGCATGTCCATGACGTCTGGGGATCTGCATCCTTCTGTGATGGGCACAGGCCCTTTTGGGGGTGATGGGGGGGTGTTTACACTGAACCTGTCCCCCTGGATGTGGGCAATGAAAGTTGGTTTGGTATATTTCTTTCCTTTTTTCAGTAGCTGACAGCTTATTTGGAAGTTGACACCTACATGTCTGGTACAGCTACTGAAGGCTTTGTGGTTGTTATTCTTATATTCCTTGGCTATTTGTCTTTAGAAACTGTCCTTGGATTATTTTATGAGTGATCATTGTTTCATCCTGATAATGATCAGTGATGCATTTCCTTTAGTGAAGTTGGCTCTATCATGTGTTCGTTTCCTCCTTCTGTTGTCTAGCTTATTTATGGGGAACAACCACCTGATTGTTGTCCGATTTATGGAGGTGCGCATCTTGGTTTTATTTGTGATGTCTCATTCTATACATCCCTGTAGATGCTCATAGGATACACTTGTAAATGATTATGCAGATTGTATACCATTATCCAATAGCAAGAGGGCTTTGGAACGCTCCACTTTGGTCTTGGGTAGTGTGCAGTTTGCTTTTGCAAATGTCTTCACAGTGGTTTCATTGACTGGGTGGGGGGGGGGCAGATGTGGATGTCCAGTGTGATTACTTCATGATCTGATATTACCAGCAAGGGGTTTATCTCTGTAGTAGAATACTGGTACCCCATGTTGGTGATGATCATGTCCAGTATGTTGTCACCTCTAGTGGGCATGGTGACCTGCTGTTCCAGGGTGTTAGGGATTTTTAACTCTAGGAAACATTGGGCAAAGGACGTTGTACATGAGTAATTCCACCACTCACTGTTTCGGTAGTTGTAATTTCCTCATATTTGTTTGATAGGACCTTTATACTTTCCACTGTTCTCCGGAATACTGAGTGAGGTTCCTGAGACAAGGTACATGATCTGTAGCAGGCTACAATCTGATGGCCAGCTTTGGCCAATGTTAGTTGCACTTGCATGGTCTCCAAGGCCTCATGCTGTGCCACTAACCTGAAGGTGTGGGTACCCATAGGGTAAATGGGTACACCCCTTCCTTTTGTATTTCACTCGTGGTTTTGGGTCCAAAGGTCTGAGGGATTGTGAGTGTTTTACGTGGACCATATCCAACAGCTCTGTGTTTGACATAGCTTTGTATGTTAGGCAGTGAACACCTCTGAGTAGGCGATATGCAAGGGAGTATGTATAGAGCATTTTGAGATGGTCTGTGTATGGCATGTATTTCAGGCCGCTAATGCTCTTTGTGTGGTATTGCTGCTGGCTTTCCAGTTGTTGTAGTTGTCTTGTGAGGTACATAGCAACAGTGGCATTGCACTCTATTATAGTTCTAGTGAGTGATGAGTGGAGGGGAATATTGTCCTCTTCCATTCTGCATGAGACGCATTTTGTGATGAGGTGTGCCACATGGGAGGGTTTTCTGACTACTGTGGGAATGTGATTATCACAGTTGTATCCACTGTCCACCTGTGACCCAAGGTCTCTTGTCACTCTTTCAGTGTGAAGTATACTACCACCTTTGTTGTACTTCTTGGCTACAGAGTTTTTAACATAGGGGATGACAATGCACCTTTTGGCATTGAGCTAGAGCCCATGGTTTTGACAACAGCCATCTGTCCCAGTGAGGCCCTTTTGTAGGATGTCCACATCTTTTGTGTTTACCATTCTGGCTCCTGGTTTGCATTTCTCTGGAAAATACAGCTGCCACAGACCTGCCATGTTAATGTTTACTTCAGGGAAGTAGATACTACACAGCCTGGGAAGGTATCTGGTCCCATGGCTGCTGTGATACTGGCTTTGGAGAGTGTTTATTACCTGTGCAGCCATTATGACAGACATTTTGCAGTCTTCCATTATAGAGATGTGGTCTTTCATGGGTGAGAGGGGGTACATTTAACAGTGATCCTATCTGCCAGGATGTTGGCAATATCAGTTGGCTCTGTACATTTACTGCCATTGAGCTGTAACTCTGAACAGATCTGAGTGTAACCATGACATGAACCTGTCTGTTGGGCAGAGATCTCCTGAGTAGACAGTATGCCACAGAGTACAGATTGGGTTACATTCAGTCTTGTTGCATGGGGCAACTATTTGAGGGCCGTAATCCTCTTGTTAAGGTACTTCATTGGTCTTTCTAGCTGCTGAACGTGCCTAGTCAGATTCATCGCAAGTGTGTTGTGGTACTCTCTGACAGGTCTGATGACTGCTGAGTAGTGGGAACCTCCTTTGACCTACATGCACAGACCTTTGCAGTTTGCGTGAACGCATAGCATGATTTTCCAACCACTTTGTCAATGTGATTCTGGAAGTAGAGATGACTATCCACATTTGTCCATAGATCCCTGATTATCACATCCGTATTTAGCCTAAGTGTGTGAGCATGCCCAGTATGACCTTTCAGTGTGATGCTGAATGGAATCCACTACATTTGTTGGAGTGTATGAGCATGCCCAGTATAAACATTTATACTATATGTGTATGGAAAATCAAGTTGTATTTTTACAGCAGGGCTCACCTTTGTGTCATAGATCAACAGGGATCATGCTGTGCCTGCAGGGCTTCCATGCGACACTTTGCATAGACTTACCAACATTTCTACATACAGGGGGAACAGCTATTCTTTGTACATTTCTACCCGAGGGCACACCTGATTGTTACTGTGGGTGTACATAGGATGTGGGTTTCACCTGACACTTATACACATTTGCTATGCCTGCACTGCTATGTACAGGACACCATTTCAGTCTTTACTGTTGCCTATCGTAGTGGCTTGAGGCATACTACTGTACTACAGATATTGGCGTCCAATGTCACGTATATTATACTGCGACTTCATAGCCTAAACAACTCACATCACACCACCTAGTCCGATGTTCTCGGTCTGCATAGGCGTGTGGGGGAGGTTACCCATTTGCCTCTTTAGGGGCATGATACTGCATTTCTTTGTGTTTGCATTCATGTAAAATTGTTCTGTTGTGTCTGTGCCACTGAAATGCTATCATGGCTTAGTGGTTCAGTACTGAGACTATATTGCAGAGTATCCTGGGTTCGAGCCCTGTCATTGCTTTTTATTGCCATGCTGGGCAGACCAGACTGCTTAAGGAACAGTAAAGAGATCTGAGCATGTTTAACTGACTTTGCTCAACTTTGGCCAACCTTGCTCAACGTTGCCCGATGTTGCACTACTTGGCACAAGCAATTTTGTTTACATATACTAGATATTGGTAAAAGTTGCTTAGCACTGCTTTATATTGCTTAATACATGGCAATCATTTCTCAGGTGGTGCTGCAGGGCTGCCTATGTCGGATGCACATACTACACTCCCTATACATGTTTGGAAACTGGTAGTGTCAAGTTAGGCATCCCTTTTATTTTATGTGCGAGTCAGAGAGAGGTATTATTTCCAGGGTTCCTACTGAGCCAGTGTATGTGCTATGCGTTGCCTCTTTGCCAAGGCCAAGGCATACTGGGCACGCCTCCTTCTGCCTACTGGGGCAGGCTCAGGTTGTTCCTCCTCTGAGTCACACTGTGCCTGTGCAGGCCTTGGCAATGGTGGGGGCTGTTTGGCCCTGCCCCATGCTGTTCCTGCTGCAGCTGTTTTTGCAGGATCATATTGTGTAGCATGGCACATACCATGACAATGTGGGTACATGTAGTTGGTGAGTACTGCAAGGCTCCACCAGATGTGTCCAGGCAATGGAACCGTGACTTGAGCATCCCAAACAAATGCTCTATTACATTTCGTGTTTGTGCGTGTGCCTCATTATGGTGTTCTTGTCCAGGTGTGTGTGCATTTCTGATGGGTGTCATCAGCCACAGCTCCAGTGCGTATCCAGCATCCCCCACTAAGTGACTGTCAGGGATGTCCCCATTAGCAAATGTCTGGTACAGCTGCGACAGATGCCAGATATGGGAATCGTGGTAGCTTCCAGGGCAGCCAGCACACACATTCAGTACTATGCCCTGGGTATCACACACGACCTGGCAGTTGATGGAGTGGAAGCCCTTGCGGTTGATGTAGGCCCTACCCCACTTACCGGCTGGTGCTTTGATGTGTATGTGCATGCAGTCAATTGCACCCACTACCTCAGGGTATTCCACTATTTGATGGAAGAGACGCATGTTGCTGGCCAATACCTCACAGGAATTGGGGAAATATACATGATCACCGACATGTGCTGACATGGCATTCAGGAACTGGTGCAGTACGCTGGATGCTGATGCCTGTGAAATCTTCATCATATCACCAGTCGGTCTCTGGAAGGTACCTGTTGCTAATATTCTTAGGCCAACACATACCTTGGTTTCCACTGGAATAGGTTCCCCTCTGTTGGTTCTGTTTTTGCTGCAGGAGCTCTCTGTCCACTCTATAGTGCTCCACTATCTCCAGCTCATGTAGCCCCTGGTAGGTTACCCTGGGTCTGTACACTCTTCTCTGTCTCCTCACTGTGGGTTGCTCAGCAGCATTCGCAATGGCACCACCCTCAGCATCTTGCACATGTCACCTTATAATAGCAATGGCAGCCCCTAACATTTTTTTGTCTCAGTTAAGCATTTTAAGTTTTCACTTTTCTTTGTAGACTGCAGTGTTGCTGAGAAAAATGTGGGAATGTTGTTTGCAGAGTTTTAAGTACTGGGCTGGGCTAGGCTAGTGTACTGCCTGTGTAATTGGCTGATTCTGATTGATTTCACCTGGCAGCTCTGCTAGTTCTCCTTGGTTAACTTCCTACTACTTCCTTTCCTTCCTTTTCCCATTTCTGTTTCCACAGGGGGCAGCACCACGCAAACAAGCGCAAACACATGCACATGAGCGCACATGCGTGCACACAGCCTTACACAGGCTTAGGCAGGTGCACAATCATGCATACATGCTTAGACAGCCTTACACAGGCTTACACAGGTGCACACATGCACACACAGGCTTAGACGGGTTTACAGGTGTGCACATGCGTGCACACAGTGTAAGCAGCTTTGCAAGAAACTTCAGTGATAGGCACGGCGTACACCTTCAGTTTCTGGGTTTTAGTTTAGACAACTGTAGACACGCCTCTTCCAGTCCTGAGTACCTCATAGCAAACACATGCCACTCTGCTCCAATAAGCTTACAGTCTTTTTGATACATACCCCCTCATGATGTCACCTATTTTCTACTCTGTTACTCCCCTAATCCTACTCTTACACTCTGCGGACATGGTTCACATGGCAGGGAAATTTGGGATTCACTATCCTTATACTCATTTGCATAGGATTGCCTACTAATGCTTGGTTACATCTCTCAGACTGAGCTTCCCCCCTTAGCAACCACTACTCAGTTGCCATGTTGTCTTCAGCCTGCCATTCACCTGCATGGCAGATGAATATTTTGAATAAAATACCTATTTGTGGCTTTTATTTTTTGTTGTTTGGGTTTTTAGAGCACCGCACATTTGCTTGGCGCTGCTCTATGCATAAACATCGGAGATCGAGGAAAAAAAAATATTTTTTTATTATTTTGCAACGGATAAAAATGCCAATGGCCATATATTTGGCCATTGGCATGCTTCCTCAACTGGATGCATCCTTTATTTGGAGCTGTCATAGTTCCGTTTTGCTGTTTGCAGAACGGTACTCAGTTGCCAACCGAGTACGTTTCTACAAATAACACTACTCTTACTCGGACAGGTTAGTGTTTCCTGGATCGCAAATTTACCTCATTTGCATAGATTTTAGCAGCAAATGAGGTAATTTGCATAAACTAACCCTGTCCGTGCAAGAGTCATTTTAGGAGCTCTCTTGCATGCCCCTGCCGGCTGTTCCTGGATCGCTTGGCAGACATGTTGGCTTGCTGGACTCTTACTCTACTCTTAGGCTCCGTGCAAGCCTTCGTGAATCTGGCCAGAAAGTCTGAAACTCACATGCCTGTCATTTAATGACTTAAATCCAGGACAATTTGCCAGAAAGCCACAAATTTTACAAGGAACAGACCAAACTACTTCTCAACTTCTTTGTTCAAGAATTTTGGACAAAGCCAAAAATAATTGATGGGGGACAAAGGCCCTAATTTTAAATATTATTTTCTTTCATTGATTTGTTAACCAGGTAAAGCCACTAGAGAAAGTGAAATCACACAGTAGACAAATGGAAATGGAAGGAATCAAACCCTGTACTTTTGGCTTCAGGGAGTAGTTAATTTACAGCTCAAAGCCTTAAATGCTAAACAACTTTAATTTGTTTAAAAAGTTAACATAACAACAGCGAGTGTTGCATGGGAATGCATTTTTTTGAAAAATAAGAACAATGAAACTTTAGTGATTATCAATATTGACTATAATCTTCTGTGATTTACCAAAACATATGTTAATGAAGGTTCTGCATTTATTGTGGAAAATGGGAGCATGCTGATATATTGATACCTTCCTTTACAAAGTTAAAAACTGTGAAAATCCTTCGCCAAAAGTATTTTGGGTAAAACTCTGAGTAAATCCCCAAGTGAAAGGACACCACTCACACCCCTAAACTTTAACATACTTACTCTGAGGTTACACAACAGTGGAGAAAAGGAAATTCTCCACTGCTGTTGAAAGTGCTTTCAGCAAACATTTTCACTGAAATAGTGGTCACCAAAACTGCTTTCACTTTACTGATAGTCTCCTGTGGAAGATTAAGGCTTCATGCACTTAATGAGCTGTCCTCTGTAGTCAGCTTGGTGCTCATACTTTCTAAATCTGAGTTGCTTCACTGAGTTTTGTTCCTGATTACCTTCTCCTGTATGTGTTTCCTCTCAGTTTAGCTTTTAGTTTTGAAAATACTTCAAACAGTATAGTCTGAATAAATCCATTTTGGTATTCTTTCAAACACAGACATGATATCCTCCCTCTTTCTTTTCTTGCTCTAGCCCTCCTCTATAGAGCTTATAATCCCCATTCTCAGACATGTGACAAACCCATTTGTTCCTTTAGGGTGAGGGTGAAGTGTACTGGGAGAAGTGTCAACATTCTGTGGAGAACTGGTGATTTACTTTGTTACCCTGACTTGCCATGCATGCTCATTAGTGTCCAAAGGATTGGAACATAATGGGCCATTGCCCTTGACTCACTTTCAGACAAGAACCTCCACTTGATCACTTGTCTCCATGAGCAAACACTCCTCCACTTGGCCCCAACCGGATTGACAGGAGAGGTTAACAGGTTTAAGACTGTTCACCAGCACTGACGGGCAACTGAATCGCCACTTGAACTCAGGTTATTTGGCTATAGACAGGGCTTTATTTCTCTACATCAACAAAGCTGCCAGGCATGGTATCTGTTTTGCTGCAGGCTTTCCTAAGAATACTATTTTAGCATCATTCACACTTATTTCCACATTACTTCTGTTTTCTATTCCATTATCATCTTCACCCTCATCTCTTCCTTGTTGCCATGCTGTCCCCACTTTATATACCCCCAGTGTTTTTTGTGTGTTATATTAGCCTACATTCATGCTCTGCCTTACACTTTCTGGATGTCCTACTTCACACTGCTGCTTTCCCTCAAATTTCAGTGTGTTAGCCTAACATTTGTTTGCCCTGTCTGTCATCACCTCCACTTACTTCCCCATCTGTTTTCAAAGAACCAATAGTACTAGATGACATAATTATATTATTTATGATGTTGAGTAACAAACCAGCTTTTACATTTTCTAGTTTTGTTTTCATAAACAGGCTCTTCAGCACTTCCTCACTTTCAGCCATCACAATGATATCATCTGCATACATAAAGTTGTTAATATTTCTCCTAGCAATTTTGATGCCAGTATCTGATTCATCTAACCCAGCCTATTGCATGGTATACTTAATGTATAAATTGAATAAATAGGGTGACAATATACAGTCTTGTTGGACTCCTTTTCCAATCCTGAGCCAACCAGTTGTTCAATATTCAGTTCTGTTGCTTCTTGTTCTACATGCAGATTCTACACGAGGCAAATGATAGAAATTTGCATCCCCATTTCTCTACCTACTTGCAACAGTTTATTGTTGTTGACACAGTCAAAGGCTTTGGAGCTAATAAAACACTCCCTTGCTTTACCCATTATATAGTGAATGTTAATAATTTAATAATTTTGTGCCTCTGCTCCTTCTAATACCAGCTTGCACATCTGTCAGTTCTCAGTCCATAAACTGCAGGAGCCTAGCTTACAGATCTTGAGCATTGTTACCATACTAGCATGTGAAATACATGCAATTGTTTGATAATGTGGGCATTCTTTAGCACTGCACTTTTTGGGACTGGATTCTAAAATAACCTTTTCCAATCCAAAGGCTATTGTCCTGTTTTCCAAATTTGATGACAGATTCCATACAGTACTATGACAACATCAGTTTGCAGAATTCTAAACAATTCATCAGGAGTTCCATCACTTGATGCAGCCTTGTTATTAGCAAGGCTTTCTAAGACCCATTCAATTTCACTCTCCAGGATGTTTGGTTCTAAATCAGAAAGCATACCATTGTATGTGTCAGTGCGTATGTATATCCCTGTCACCTTATCTTAATATCTTATGCTTCAGTTAGGTCTCTCCTTCTTGTCTTTTATCATGCCAGTTTTTACCTGTGAGTTTACCTTAATATTACCAATATTCTCAGACAGGTCTCTTGTCTTTTCCATTCATTTATCTTCTTTCATATCTCTGCACTGTTGGTCTTTCGGCTTTTCCCGGTTAGGGGTCGCCACAGCGGAACTTCGGTCCGCTAATGATTGGCAGTAGATTTTCACGAATGCTGAGGTGCCAGCTCGACATTCAACCTTCAATGAAGGCACGCCCATTTACGCATGTCTTTCAAATGCCCACCCAACCATGGGGAGGACATGCAGACTCCACACAGAAGGTACTGCCCGCACTCCAGCCGAGAATGGAACGGGATGACCTCTTCCTGTGAGGCAACAACGCTACCGCTGCACTACTAATTTAAATATACCTTCTTATTTCTTCTTGCTGCTACCCAAAACTCTGCATTCAGTTTGACATATTTTTCCAGTTTTCATTGCCTTTTGTTCTCATTCTTTCCTCAGTCCCTTCTAAATCCTCCATAGGCAGCCATTTTGTCTTCTTAATCATCTTTCTGTTTGGAATATTTTTTGCTGCCATGTCCTGGACAATACCCTAAAATTCTGTCCCTAGTTTTTCAGGTACTCAGTCCACCAAGTCTAATCTCTTAAATCTGTTCTTCTCCTCTAATACATATTAATTTGGTACATTGTTAAGCATATATGTCACTGGTTTGGACACCTTTCTTGTTTTCTTTAAATTCATTCTAAACTTTACTTATTCTTATAACTTTTTCTTTACTTCTGATATATTGACAAGACAATTTATTTATTTATTTATATCCAGTTTAATGACTGGGGAGGTCTACTGGGCTCAAAGAGCCCATTTTCAGTGTAGGCCCTGGGAGAAAAGCTCCAATAATACATAGTACAAGCTCCATAATATGAAGTACAATACATAGTGGAAACAGAAACAAACTAAGAAAATTTTACATACAAAATAACATAAACTAAACAAACATTTAAGAACAGCTTGGAGAAGGATGTAAAGCATATTTACATGTTTAGTTGTTGAGAACAGTAGTACAATGTTAAATTAATGTTGTGTCTTTTGGATTTTCCCGGTTAGGGGTCGCCACAGCGGGTGCGCTAATGATTGGCAGTAGGTTTTTACGTGCTGAGTTGCCAGCTCTGGCGCACAACCTTCAACAAAGGTACACCCTTTCATGCATGTCTCCACGCAGAAGACGCTCTAGTTGAGAATCGAATTGGACAGCGTCTTACTGTGAGGCGACAACGCAGAGGTTTAAATCATCTCAGAATGATATAGAAGTAACATTAGCATGGATGAGTTCTTTATGCATGAATATTAGCATGAGTTAAATTAATACAGACGTTTAAATCCTCTTGAAAATGGTATAGAGGTAGTATTAGCATGAAGGCAGTACGTAGGCTTAATCAATAGTGTGTAAGGAAGAACAAACTTTGTGTGTTAAAAAGTATTTATGTATTAAGCAGGTTAGGTAGGTGGATTGCAATTGCATTTCCATTTTTGGGAGAGGAAAAAATGCATCTGGGCTTTGAAGTGTTCAGAGTTCTCAGAAATTCTTAGAGATGGAGGGAGAGAATTCCATTTTTGGCGACAGAAAAGGATAGGAGAAGCTGACCAGCGGGACCGTTTGGTTTATAAACAGAGATTAGATTTTGGTGGGTAGATCTTAGAGTTCTGTTTGGGGTGTATAATGTTAAGATGTTTGTTAGTGCTGGGCATATAGTTGGTTTGAAAATAAGCTTGTGAGTGGTGATGAGTTGGTGGTAGTCAAGGTAGTTTGGGAGTTCTAGCCATTGCAGCTGGTAGAGAGGTTTACAGTGGTGAGTGGAGTATTTGGAAGTGGTGGAAAATTTTGAGATTTTATTGTAACAGGATTCTAGTTTAGAAGAGATGGAGGAATATAGGTTGGTTAGTAGGGGAGCACCATACATTAGTGAGGGTAGTAAGAATGTAGTGGCGAGGGTCTGTCTTGTTGAGGGGGAGAGGAAGTGGGAGTTTCTGTACAGCATGCCAAGTTTCTGATGGGTTTTCTTTATATTTAGATGAATATGGGTATCGAAATTTAGGTGTTCCTCAATAGTAACTCCAAGAAGTTTATCAAAAGGAATAACTTCTATAGTGAAGTTGGCAAGGCTTGTAATCTTGAAAGAGGTTTTGGCTAGGTGGATAGATTTTGAAGGAGAGAATAGAAGGATCTTTGATTTGTGTGCATTCAAAGAGAGGTGATTTTGGAGCATCCAGTTTTCAGTAGTTGAGGAGGCAGTTTGAGTTTTTGTTTGGAGCTCAGGGAGGTTTGATGCAGAGCAAACTAAAGTTGAGTCATCTGTATATTGTACTATCTTAGTGTTAGGAATGGCTGCATGGAAATCATTAATGAAGATATTGAAGAGCATTGGGCCAAGAATGGATCCCTGGGGTACCCCAGTTGGAGTGGGAAGGAAGCCTGAGGTGCCAGTGTTCCATTTTACTGCCTGAGATCTGTCAGAGAGGTAGCTGCTAAACCAGGTAATGGTGTTTTGTGAGAGGTTAAGACTGGAAAAGTGGTGAAGAAGGTGGGTATGGGAGACTGTGTCGAAACCCTTGGAGAGGTCAAGGAGGACTGTGGATACAAGTTCTCCGGAGTCACAGGCATGGTTTACGATGTCTAGAAAGAGAGAAGAGCTGTTATTGTGTTATGGTCAGGACAGAACCCATGTTGTGTTGAGGAGTTGCTTATGTGTAATGAATGGCGTGAGTGGATGCATTTCTCAAGAATTTTTAAAAGAGGGTAAAGAATTGCTATGGGTTGGAAGATAGAGATGTTATTATTTTTGCCTCCTTTATGGAGGGGTAGGATAAAGGCTGCACACCGCAGTTTCGGGACATATGATTCTTGTATGGATCTGTTGGTGAGTATGCTAATGGGGATGGCGATGCTGTCTGCTGCAATTCTTAAGAAGAGTGAGGGGATATTGTCAGGGGCATTGGAGCAAGGCTTAAGCTTAGAGAGAAGTTTTTTTATATATGGAGTGGGGATGGGTTTGGGGTGGAATATGGGAAGTGAGTTTGGGGTGGAAGGTTGGGCAGAGGGTTTGATCTGAGGGGAGTTGTTATTTGGGAATGTTTTAGTGAATTCTGCTATAGAGTTAGTAAAGAAGGAGTTGAACTGAGTAGCTATTTCTGGGTCAAATTTACTAGTGTCAGGGCAAGGGTTGTTTTTGGTTCCTGGGTTGAGAAGTGAGTTGATGGATTTCCAGAATTGTTTGGGATTAGAGGAGTGGTTAGACTGGAGTTTGATATAGCATGCTTTTTTGTCTTGTATGATATGTTTTTTGGCTAAGTTGCAGAGTTGTTTATATTTAAGAAGGGTGTCAGGGTGCCTATTATGATGGTAGAGTTTCCAGGTCTTGTCCCTTTGTTGCATGAGTCTTTTGGTATCTTTACTAAGCCAAGGGGCATAATTGTTTTTTATACATTTTATTCTTGGAGGGGCTTGGGAGTTTGAGAGAATTGGAAAAAGTTGTAGGGTTAAATTTGTTGAGATTCCAAGTATGGATATATTGGTGTAGGTGAGGAGTGGAGGGGGTTGCTCTATGGCTGAAGGCTGGTAAGTGATCACTGATAAAGTCTGGTAAGGTGTCAGTGTGGGAGATTTTGTTTGGGTGGGAGACAAGGATCCAGTCCAGTATGGAGCCTGGGGGGTTATTTTCATTAGGTCTGGTTATAGCATTTGTGAGTTGAGTGAAATTACATAGATTGATTGAAATGGTGGGGTTACTGGCAGTAATTTTGTTCCAGTCAATGTTCATATTTCCTAGGATGTATGTCTCAAGCTTGATATTATATGAGGCCCATAGAAGAATTTCCTCAAGTGTATTAATGTTGTTTCCAGGGGGGGGGGATATAGAGGGCTATAACAAAAATGCTTTTCTGGTTATTTAATTTGAGATTTCCTATGACTAGTTCAGCATTGTAGAACTGTGGAATAGGATTTTGGTAGGGAGTGATGGAGAGTAGGCTAGAGTAGATTAAGCCTACTCCTCCACCCTTCTTTTTTAGGTGGTCTTGCCTAAGTACTTGAAACCAATGGGGTAGTATTTCAGAGTCTGAAATGGTGGGTTTTAGCCATGTCTCAGAGACAGCTGCTATGTCATGTTGGGTATGGGATAACCAAGCATGGAAGTGGGATAATTTGTTTCTTAGACTCTGGGTATTGATGGTCAAGATCTTGAGGTATTTAGGGTTGGTAGTACGGGTGGTAATGGGGGGGAGATATATTGCTGCTGGTACTAGGTCCTGGGTTGGGGTGTATGCCTCCTGCTAGGCATAGGCAGTTAAATGGGAATGAGAGCAGGGGGTTGGATTTGCCCCTAGAGTTTGGTGGGAGGTACAATAATGCTTTGGGAATATTACATTTCATTGAGGAGAATATGAGTTTTAGTTTAAAGCAGAGAAATGGGTTTGGAAGCACTAGGGAGGAGGATATAGTGAGGAAATGAGATGTGGCAGAATTATGATGTGTGTTAGGGGTGATGGTGGGGTGAAGAGGGGATAGGAACAAAGAGGGTAGTTTGTAAGAGGAATAGGAGGTAGCATGGTATAGAGGTATTAGGAGTAGTAGGCAAAGGGAAAGGATGAGAATGATTTGAAGAAACATAGTGTGGTTTAGGTATAATGGAATAGTTGGGGGTTAGGTGTTGAGGATATAATAGGATTATTGGTGACAGTGTAGGAGGGAGGAGTATGGAAGTGTATCTGGAGCTTTAACGATTATGGATGGAGGAGGGGTGAGAGAGTATTGGAGGATGGGAGGGGAGGGGATAGTGAGGAGATGAGAGTAGATTGGGTGAGACAGGGGGGAGGGGACAATAAAGACATAATGTTAAAGTAGGCTGGATTATGACACTGTGCACAGAAACTGTAAACTGAGATGTAATAGAAATTTAATATAATGTAACTTAGCTGTCTGGAACTTTTTAATCACTATGTACACCTGTTAATTGAAACGGTTAGTATAGGGTTACAGAGAAAAATTTGCTTGAAAATTTTGAACTTAGTATGTAAAAAAAAAATAAAATAACACATAAACTGGAGCATTAGGGAGAGTCCACTTTATATGATTTTTAATATAGGGTTATATAGTTTTAACATTTTATACTAACAGTTTTGGATGGCAAACCTAGTTGGAAACCATAATTTTGTTGTGCTTTTAGGTTCAGAGCTAATATAACATTGATTTCTGGGTGCAAAGTTACAGTTCTCAGTAATGCTTTTCCTTTTTTCTTTTTTTCTCAAATAACATTTCAAATGCTGGAATGACATTACTTTCAGGAACAAAGAAATGTTGGTTTTGGATCTCCTGTTATAAAGGCAAAATGTATTATGATTTTATGAATGTCTTATTCACCCACTGTGAGAAAAAAAATGTGATTTAACTCTGAAGCCATTTGTGTACAGAGATTATGTAATTATAAAAAGTGAAAGTGAAACATGAGCTGGATGTTCATTGTGCTTCTAAAATAACAGTAAACATAAAACTCCATTTATTTGTTAATCAGGATAGAATACTTGGGTTCATAGGTTCATAGGTTGGTACTAGGCTATCTGCCCTAGGGCCTATACAAGCCTAGCCATAATAATTCCCTGGCTATTTCTTCCCACACTATTTACTTCCTGGACCCCTGTCTAGCAGGGAGTCTATTGTGACCCCCGGGTTGAATTTCCTTTCTTCCATCCAATCGTCAAGATTCCTTTTAAAGAGGGCCAAAGAGGCACTCTGCTTGATATGTATGGGTAGTCTATTCCAGAGTCTGGAGAGTCTCTGGGTCAGGAACTTATCCCTCCAGCATGTTTTGTTTATTGTGATGACAAGGTTTAGATCCCTGGAGCATGTGGCTCTGAGGGATTGGGATTTCTTTAAGTGTAGCATGTCCAATAGCTCTGGGCTTGACATGGCCTTGTATGTTAAGCAGAGATCGTCTCTGAGTAGATGATATGTGACAGAGTATAGCTGGAGTTTTTTAAGGTGGTCAGCATAGGGAATTTGCTTTAGGCCTGTGATTCTTTTAGTGAGGTATTTCTGTGGCCTTTCCAGTTGATGCAGGTGTCTTGAGAGGTACATACCAAATGGGGTGTTGTATTCTATAATGGGTCTAATGAGGGATGAGTACAGTGAGACAATTACCTCCTTTTTTTCTGGATGAAAAGCCCTTAGTGATGAGGTGTGCCACATAGAAGGATTTCCGGACTGTTGTGGTGATGAGGTTATCGAAGGTGAGACCACTGTCCACCTGTGTCCCTAAGTCTCTTATCACACTTTCAGTGTTTAGTGTACTGCCACCTATGTGATAATTCACAGGTGCATGTTTTTTTCCAAAGGGGATAACTATCCATTTCTTGGCATTGAACTTGAGCCCGTGGCTCTGGCACCAAGCATCTGTTTCTATAAGGCCCTTTTGTAGAGTATCCACATCATTTGGAGATTCAATAATGGCTCCCAGTTTGCAGTCATCTGTGAACTTTGTTAGCCAGAGTCCCTTAGTATTGGCCTGTACTTCAGAGAAGTAGATGCCAAACAAGAGTGGTCCCAGGACTGAACCCTGAGGTACCCCACTTGTCACTTGTCTGGAGCTGGATTTGGAGTCAGCTACTTTTACAGTGTGGGTTCTGTCAGTAAGCCAGTTGGCAGCCCATCGAGTGACATAGGGATTAATGCCCAGCTTAGTAAGTTTATCTATGATTCCAGAGTAGGGGATGGTGTCAAAGGCCTTGGCGAGGTCCAGATAGGCTGTGTGGACCGCCTTACCCTCGTCCACAGCTCTGGAGACTGATTTGAAGAAGTCAATCAGGTTCAAGAGACAAGATCGGCCCTTCACGAACCCAAACTGGGTGGGGTCCAGTGTTTGAAGGTTGCCAATGTCTTTGTTTATAAGTTCCATGATAATACGTTCCATGGCCTTACAGATCAGGCTCATCAGACTGATGGGGCAGTAGTTCCCGGAATCCAAGGTGGATCCCCCCTTGTGGAGTGGGATAACTGCAGCTGTGTGCCACTCAGTGGGCATGAAGCCTGAGGTGAGGCTATGAATAAACATGACACTTGGGTGAGGTGCCAGTTAATTTTGTAATTCATGTAGTACACAGCCTGGGATGCCATCTGGTCCCATGGATGCTGTATTCTTAGCTTTGGAGAGTGCGTTTTTTACCTGTGTGGATGTTATTACCTGAATTTCGCAATCTTCCGGTATTGAGATGGGCCATTTAGGGGGTGAGAGGGAGGGTGAAGTTGGCACTGAATCGATCTGCCAGGATATTGGCAATATCCTTGGGATCAGTATATCTAATGCCATTCTGTTGTAGCTCAGAGCAGATTTGAGCATTGCCATTTAGATTCTTGACATAGTTATAGAATGCCTTGTGGTTGTCTTTGGAATCTTTGGCAATTTTATTTTAGTAACTAGCTTTGGAGGATTTTATGAGGGATCTCAGCTTCTTAGTGAGGCTGGTAAGGGAGTTTTTTGCATCCTGGGATTTTCCTCTTTTCTGCAACAGTTTCTTCCTTTTGTTGTAAAGTTTGTTTATGGCAGGGGACCACCAGATTGGTGTCATTTTTTTGGAAGAGAGCATCTTGGCTCTATTTGGAATGGCATGATTCATGCATGAGTGAATGTGCTCGTACAGTGCCTTAGTGTAGGACTCAGCAGTTGAACGTTCAGTTCCCCATTTGCATGGGTGTCATGAAGTTTGTAACTTCTGACTAGAGTAGCATGAAGTTGGCTTTGGAGCAGTTTTTTATGGAGGTTTCCTAACTGGGGGGTGGGGGTGGGATGTGGATCTTAAGGGTGATTAGTTTATGGTCTGACCTGACCAACGAGGGGGTGACCATTGGTGTGGAGCATCGATTTCCCATGTTGGTAATGACCAGGTCTAGGATATTGGAGCCCCTGGTGGGATAATGGATTAGCTGATCCAGGGCATTGGAATTTATGAATTCCAAGAACCGTTGGGCAAAGGTGTTGGTACACGAGTAGTTTTCCCAGTTAATAGCAGGGTAGTTGAAGTCACCCAGTATTAGGGTGTTTGGTTGTATCTTAATATTTTCCAGTATATTTAGAAAGGTGCAGTGTGAACCTTGGGGCATTGAGGGCGATCTGTAGCAAGCTACAATTTGGATTGCAGTCTTACCTAGTGTTAGTTGCACCTGGAGAATTTCAGACCCATTGTGTTGGGCAACTAGCCTGGTGGTGTGAATATCCTTGGTGAATATGGACACTCCTCCACCTTTAGTGTCTCGATCCTGGTTTGGTGGTTGAAACGTGTGGTAAGAGTTGTAGTCTGGTATTGCAGGGGTGCTCTCTGGAGCCTTGAACCAGGACTCAGTTACTGTACAGATATCGATGTTCTCCATTTTTAGGAGTGCCTTGAGAGAGTGCATTTTGAGGTTTAGACTTTTAGCATTGAGTAGCATTACCTTCAGATTTTGCATGCTTGTACCTGTTACATTGGTGGTTTTGTCCTTTGAACCTTGCCTAAAAAGGCACTATAGAAGCCAGCAACCTGAATTCCAGGGGTGACAGGTGCAGACCATCTCTGGCAAAGCATCATGGTCTGTCGATCATATCGTCCCAGACAGACAGATACTGGATCACCTTTGAATGACACCAGAAGCTTAGCCAACTGTTGAAGTCAATCATTTTGTCCTTATATTGTGGTATCATTCTGGGTGAAGGCAGGATGCTACTCAGGGCTAGGGTCATACCTGTCTGGGCCACATGATCCGAGAGCTCTTTCATGTCTCCTTTCATGTTGTCCAGGGAGGTATGTCAGAGTCATATTTGTACTTGTTGTGGAGTGACTTGAGTACATGTGTTATGTGGTGGATCCTGGCACCTGACAGGCAGCTGACTGTAATTTTCTCCTTGTTCAGCCTGATGAGTGGGACATCAGTGTGCCTGACAATAGAGTCACCTATGACTAAAGTGTTAGGTACATTGTCTTGCCTTAGCGGCAGTTGCTGGGTGGTACACTGGTGCTGTGAGCTATGTGACACTTTGGTTGTGATTGGTGTTTGTTTGCATTTCAGCTTTGGAGGTCCTTGTTACTTGAGCAGGTTACAGTTAAGAGCCTCCGCATATGTGGATTTAGTGTTGCTATGTGTGGGTGTTGGTGGTGTGGGTTTAGAAGAGTTATGTGTTGCTTCAGGTGTAGTGTGGGTGTTAACCTTCTCCTCTTGAATGTCTAGCACAATCTTTGGTGGAGAGAGCTTTGCTTCCAGATTGGCTATGTAAGTGCATCTCTCACAAGTTGTAGTGTTGGGTGGTAGGAGTAGAGGGTTGTCTGTGTACATGAGACAATTGCTGCATTGCCCCAGTATGCCCAGATTTACAAGATGGACAGGAGAAATCACCGAAAGCTGACCCTTGGACATTCCTGGTTTGGTGCTTTTTTGTAAAGTATAGGAGCTGTTTTCCCTTACCTTAGCAAGCTACTTTGCAATTGTAGGCTATTTAGTGCCTATGATAAATTTCTCCTTATTTACAAGGAGAGTTGAGTGCTTGTATCAGTTTAATGCTTCTTAGTGCTTTCCAGCAGGTATTACAGCAAGTGCTAGTCACAGGGATGCTTAAAGGGAAGATGAAAAAAAATGTTTATCCTAAACACTGCAGTGTGCACTAGAGAAGCTAGATGTGAAAGTAGGTAACTTAATTTTTACCTGTCTAAAAATTTAAGTTTTAGTGGGGAGTCACTATTTTTAAAACAGCAAGGTAGATTGAAAGGGGGAGGTCACTTTTGCATTCTGGCACTATGGAATATAGTAGGATGGCCAATAAATTTAAATAGTTGAAGGGGAGTGATTTCACAAAATGATAATTCTGTGCTTACTCATACAAGCCAGTGATATCAGAGAGGAAATGTGATATATGGTCAAATTAATATAAGAGGCAGGCAACTAGAAAGACAGTGGTATTTAAGAACAGAATAGTAACAGGGTGGGCGGGTAGGAAAAAAATTCTGCCTGTGGTCTCTTTTGAAGATTTAATATGCAGTTAAAAGCAGATTACAAAAGTAAAACACAAGATAAAGAAAACAAATCACAGTATTCAAAATACAAAAAGGCGATAAAATAATACAAAATACAACAAATAAAAATCAAACTAAGCTTTCCTTCAAAGGAAAGTGTAACAGAGTCTGGGTTAGCCTTTCCTAGTAAAGCTCTGAAATTTTGTATATTACCCCTTAAATAGAAGGTTTAATTCCTAGCTCCACCCCATCAGTTCACAAATGATTAATCTTAAGTGACCTCTTCTATGTTATGTATGAGTCCTTAATTCTTCAGTTCTAATTTCTGCCTGACTCACAAGAGACATTACTGTGGTCTCTTTTGAAGATTTAATATGCAGTTAAAAGCAGACTACAAAAGTAAAACACAAGGTAAAGAAAACAAAATCACAGTATTCAAAATATAAAAAGGCAATAGAGTAATGCAAAATACAACAAATAAAAATCAAACTAGCCTTTCCTTCACATCAAAGTGTAGCAGGGCCTGGGTGAGCCTTTCCTAGTGATGCTCTAAAATGTTTTATTTTACCCGTTAAATAGAAGGTTTAATTCCTAGCTCCACCCCCTCAGTTCACAAATGATTAACCTTAAGTGACCTCTTCTATCTTATGTATGAGGCCTTAATTAAACAGTTCTAATTTTTGCCTGACTCACAAGAAACAGAGCTGTGGTCTCTTTTGAAGATTTAACATGTAGTTAAAAGCAGACTACAAAAGTAAAACACAAGGTAAAGAAAACAAATCACAGTATTCAAAATATAAAAAGGCAATAAAGTAATACAAAACACAACAAATAAAAATCAATCTAACCTTTCCTTCACAGCAAAGTGTAGCAGAGTCTGGGTGAGCCTTTCCTAGTAAAGCTTTGAAATTTTTTGTTTTACCCCTTAAATAGAAGGTTTAATTCCTAGCTCCACCCTCTCAGTTCACAAATGATTAACCTGAAGTGACCTCTTCTATCTTATGTATGAGTCCTTAATTGATCAGTTCTAATTTTTGTCTGACTCACAAGAGACAGAGCTGTGGTCTCTTTTGAAGATGTAATATGCAGTTAAATGCAGATTACAAAAGTAAAACACAAGGTAAAGAAAACAAATCACAGTAAAATATAAAAAGGCAATAAAGTAATACAAAATACAACAAATAAAAATCAAACTAAGCTTTCCTTCAAAGGAAAGTGTAACAGAGTCTGGGTTAGCCTTTCCTAGTAAAGCTCTGAAATTTTGTATATTACCCCTTAAATAGAAGGTTTGATTCCTAGCTCCACCCCATCAGTTCACAAATGATTAACCTTAAGTGACCGCTTCTATCTTATGTATGAGTCCTTAATTGATCAGTTCTAATTTCTGCCTGATTCACAAGAGGCAGAGCTGTTGTCTCTTTTGAAAATTTACTATGTAGTTAAAAGTAGACTACAAAAGTAAAACACAAGGTAAAGAAAACAAATCACAGTATTCCAAATATAAAAAGGCAATAAAGTAATACAAAATACAACAAATAAAAATCAAACAAACCTTTCCTTCACAGCAAAGAATAGCAGAGGCTGGGTGAGCCTTTCCTAGTAAAGCTCTGAATTGTTTTGTTTTACCTTTTAAACAGAAGGTTTAATTCCTAGCACCACCCCCTTAGTTCAGAAATGATTAATTTTAAGTGACATATTCTATATTATGTATGAGTCCTTAATTCTTCAGTTCTAATTTCTGCCTGACTCACAGGAGACATTACTGTGGTCTCTTTTGAAGATTTAATATGCAGTTAAAAGTAGACTACAAAAGTAAAACACAAGGTATAGAAAACAAATCACAGTAAAATGTAAAAAGGCAATAAAGTAATACAAAATACAACAAATAAAAATCAAACTAGCCTTTCCTTCACAACAAAGTGTAGCAGAGTCTGGGTGAGCCTTTCCTTGTGATGCTCTAAAATGTTTTATTTTACTCGTTAAATAGAAAGTTTAATTCCTAGCTCCACCCCTTCAGTTCACAAATGATTAACCTTAAGTGACCTCTTCTATCTTATGTATGAGGCCTTAATTGATCAGTTCTAATTTTTGCCTGACTCACAAGAGACAGAGCTGTGGTCTATTATGAAGATGTAATATGCAGTTAAAAGCAGACTACAAAAGTAAAACACAAGGTAAAGAAACAAATCACAGAATTCAAAATACAAAAAGGCAATAAAATAATACAAAATACAACAAATAAAAATCAAACTAACCTTTCCTTTGCAGGAAAGTGTAACAGAGTCTGGGTTAGCATTTCCTAGTAAAGCTCTGAAATTTTTTATCTTCCCCCTTAAATGGAAGGTTTAATTCCTACCTCCCCCCATCAGTTCACAAATGATTAACCTTAAGTGACCTCTTCTATGTTATGTATGAGTCCTTAATTGATCAGTTCTAATTTCTGCCTGAATTACAAGAGGCAGAGCTGTGGTCTCTTTTGAAGATTTAATATGTAGTTAAATGTAGACTACAAAAGTAAAACACAAGGTAAAGAAAAACAAATCACAGTATTCAAAATATAAAAAGGCAATAAAGTAATACAAAATACAACAAATAAAAATCAAACTAACCTTTTCTTCACAGCAAAGTGTAGCAGAGTCTGGGTGAGCCTTTCCTAGTAAAGCTCTGAATTTTTTTGTTTTACCTTTTAAATAAAAGGTTTAATGCCTAGCTCCACCCCCTCAGTTTAGAAATTATTAATCTTAAGTGACCTCTTCTGTCTTATGTATGAGTCCTTAATTCTTCAGTTCTAATTTCTGCCTGACTCACAGGAGACATTACTGTGGTCTCTTTTGAAGATTTAATGTACAGTTAAAAGCAGATTACAAAAGTAAAACACAAGGTAAAGAAAACAAATCACAGTATTCAAAATATAAAAAGGCAATAAAGTAATACAAAATACAACAAATAAAAATCAAACTAGCCTTTCCTTCACAGCAAAGTGTAGCAAGGCCTGGGTGAGCCTTTCCTAGAGATGCTCAAAAATGTTTTATTTTACCCCTTAAATAAAAGGTTTAATTACTAGCTCCACACCCTCAGTTCAGAAATGATTCACCTTAAGTGACCTCTTCTATCTTATGTATGAGTCCTTAATTGATCAGTTTTAATTTTTGTCTGATTCACAAGAGACAGAGCTGTGGTCTCTTTTGAAGATGTAATATGCAGTTAAAAGCAGATTGCAAAAGTAAAACACAAGGTAAAGAAAACAAATCACAGTATTCAAAATACAAAAAGGCAATAAAATAATACAAAATACAACAAATAAAAATCAAACTAAGCTTTCCTTCAAAGGAAAGTGTAACAGAG
This sequence comes from Protopterus annectens, assembly GCF_019279795.1. Classification (NCBI taxonomy): domain Eukaryota; kingdom Metazoa; phylum Chordata; order Ceratodontiformes; family Protopteridae; genus Protopterus; species Protopterus annectens. The sequence continues at coordinate 362,734,679 of NC_056726.1, read as the reverse complement.
TCTGGGTTAGCCTTTCCTAGTAAAGCTCTGAAATTTTGTATATTACCCCTTAAATAGAAGGTTTAATTCCTAGCTCCACCCCATCAGTTCACAAATGATTAACCTTAAGTGACCTCTTCTATCTTATGTATGAGTCCTTAATTGATCAGTTCTAATTTCTGCCTGATTCACAA